>NW_028237277.1:0-33185 GCF_017979445.1 Akebia trifoliata
AAGTATATTTTTTTAAGTTATTCAAGGCCCATAGGACATCAACCAATTCCATTAGATGGTTTGGGTTGAGTCCAAAGGCTTAGAAACCACGATAAAATCATAAGACGTAAAAGTTAGGAAGCTGTCAAAATTTGACTAATTGTTAGAAAAATGAATTTTTTTTTCAAAATTGTCAAAATTGAAAATGGGTTTTTGGAAATGAAAGCCTTGAACATTTGATTCGACACCATATAAGTTTTATAGCTTAATTCAAAGTAATACGAAAGATGTTGGCTTTTGAAAACTTGTCGAAAATGTCAAAATTTACGTTTTGTTCTTGAAATCAAAATTTGGATTTTTTTCCTTTGAGATTTGAATCTTGAACAATTCCCTTTGTTCCGAAATTGGGGTAAAACCTTAATTTCATTAAATAACTTAAAGTAAATGGAAACTTAAATATTTCTAATGAAATGCAGAGTGGAGAAATATGTGTAAGGCATGAGGAAGACAACCCAAAAACCAAAAGTATTTTTGATCAAACTATTTCCTGTTTCGTCGGTGATAGAAGCGTCATTCTGTCTGTGAAACCAACAGAATGGCCTTCGACAGGTGTCGGTAGAACCGACAACTCCTGCGGATAGTACTGAACACATTCGTGAAATTTGGGTTTTTCGATCATTTTTCGGATTTTTCTTTCTTCAATACCTTCAACCCACCCATGAATCTAATGTTAAAGCATGATAAAAACATGTCAAACCCCTATTCCTAACATGGAAATCAACTTGATGGAAATCTCAAACCATGCTTAACTCAATTGAAACTATGTGAACTTTGTCGATTCTTCGATACATCCTCAGAGGAGAATAACATCAATGATGAAATCTATATTCTATGGAAACTATCATACAACTTGATGGTAGAAGGGAAGGCCTCCTACCTGTATAGCTTTCGATGGTTGATTGGAGCCAAAGAGTGGTGCGAAGGTCAAGATTCGTGGTCTTGGATGCGAGATGCCCGGGTTGCTGCGCTATTCTTAGAGAAAATACCCCCTCCATTTTTTATGATGAAGAACAATCCTTTCCCAAGTAAGTAAATCCTCGAGTGGGATGAGTCAAAACCCACTTGTTGATTTTTGGTGAGAAGCGGAGAGTACGAAACAGAAGTTGGATTCCAAGATTGTGAGCTTGTAGAGCTCGACGTCGACTTCACTTCTTTTGTTGTTGTCAAAGTTCAATGGTCGTTCGACTTCGAAGAATCTAAGGGAAAAAAGTAGAAACCCTTGGTTTGTCCAACAGCTAGGGCATGAAGGTTATTAGAGAAAAGGAAAAGTAAATAATAGGAAATTAGATTCTCTTTATTTAAGACCTTGAGGGCAAAGTTGGTAATTTCATATTGTTTCTATTTTCGATGATAACTTGACTTTCCGAACTCTGAATTTGGTGAATAAATACTCCATTCTTTATTGTTTTTCACCACTGGCCAAATGGTGTATTCAGATTTTACAAATTCCCGTTCTACCAAGAATTCATTATTTTTAGTTCCCATTTAACATGAAATTCGAGGATTTTCTTAATTTTTCAGTCCAAACTTGAATTTGAGCGTATTTATAAGCTAGAATAGGTTTTTCAACCATTTTAAGGTCAATAGCAAGTTAGATTTCATTAGCAATGAACCGAACATAATATGAGTATTTTATCCTAGGTTCTTTATCAAAATAATTTCTCGAGATTTTCACTACTTCGTTTCCTTGAGATATGAAGTAGAAACTTGGGGTATTACAGTTTGGTAATTATACTTAGACAATTCTCGTATATTACATAATGAAAAATCTGCATGATTTAACTCTTTAGATGATTACTCGTGCATGTATGACTTGTTGTTAGAACGACGTTTATCCTGCTGAGTAACATCCCCCTGTTACTCACCTTATCCTTCACCTTTTCAAATTGCCCAACTTCTGAGGAGCCTACTTACGAGGAGCCATTCAAGGAGGTTCCCATAGAAGGTTATGTCGATGATTTACAACCCCCATCAATTTAAAGATCACTTTAGGAGTTCAAAAGTTATTTATTTATTTTTTTGATTTGAAATCTTGTGGGAGATGATGTATTCTTTTGGGGATTTGTATATTGGGATATGGACATGATGTTGAGGATTGCCACAGATTGTGGCTGTGACTATTTAGCTTCCGCTACTCTGATTTGAGGTTATTCAGTATAATTTTCTATTGCGTATATTTTTCATCTTTTCGTATTATTATTCTTATTTTCCTTCATCAGGTTGTGTATATGTTTACCCCACACCTCAAGATTCTAACAGAGGAATCCTCGGGATTTGTGTTTGGATTTCAGGGCGTGACAACTTGGTATCAGAGCTCAATATCAGTTTCGAATGGGACGAGAGGTCTTTTGTGTCTTGCGGCTTATTAAAGTTTAGAATGGGGATTGAGTTAGGAAAAGTAGGAAATTCCATAAGAATATTAAGTATGAGGTAATTGTTATTTGAGGAGTTAATGGATTGCGTAGAATTAAGTGAAAAACATTTATATGCATAAATGTTTGATGTATAATTAGTACTCTACCTATGATTTTGATGAGATAACTTTCGGATTTGGGAGAACTTATAAAGATTGTTTAAATTGCAGACATTATACAATAGTAGGCAAAGGTAGGCCAAACAAGAGGACTCCCACAGATGTCAGGTCATCTGAGTCTAGACAGTCTACGGAGATGGAGACTATGGTTCAAGCCATAACGACACTCTCCCAAATTCAGACAAGATTAGAGGAAATACAATCCAAGATGATGGAAGAACAACTGGCCTTTATGAGACAGATAATAGGGATACAAGGGGGCAGAACCAGTCGGGTGCACATACACCTGAGACTACGTCAAAGCATGATATACCACCACCCCCACCTGTAGAGATACCGAGTGGTATGCAGGTAGTGCTAGGTGTCCTTTTGAGAGAGTACAGAAGTATGAGACCTCCCAGTTTTGATGAAACTACGGACCTTACTATGGTTGAAGAATGGTTGCAAGAGTCCAACAGATACTTATGCACCATGGAGTGCGCAGATACTCAGAAAGTTTTATGTGCCACCTTCATGCTACAAAGGGATGCTGCACACTGGTGAACATCAGTAAGAGATAGACAACTAGGGATTCCGAATAGTTGAAAAATCTTTCAGAGGAAGTTTCTTGAAAAGTATGTTCTTGTTAGTGCCAGGGACATAAAGAGGATGAAGTTTGAGCGGTTAACACAGGGGAACATGACAGTGGACTAGTATGAATCTTGCTTTACTCAATTGGCTCGTTATGCTCTCGAGTTAATTTTCACCAACCAGATGAAAGCAGAAAGATTTGTTAGGGGGTTAAAATCTCCTTCAAGAGTAGGATGGTTGCAATTGAAATCACGAACTATTCCGAGGTAGTCACCAGAGCACAGAGATTAGAGAGGGCAGATGAAGTTATCCATGAGTAGAGTGTTGGGATGAGAATAGTAGCCCCATCTGAAATCCCCTCGACCTTCTTTCCACTAAATGGTGAATGGGGGTCCGATTGGTAAATTGGAAATTTTTAGGGAATAAAAAGTCACCACCTAATTTAGGTTTAGGAAGCATAGATAACTCCAAAATGGATCGGGTCGGTCCATGAGTAAGAAAAATGGGTAAGGGGTTGGATTACGGGTTTCGGAAGGTATTAGGCACCAAACCCACCTGATCTAGATGATCGGTCTCTACTACGATCTAAATTATCCTACGGTCAATGGGTAAAGACTAAAGTCAAGTTAGGGTCTCATTATCATTAAATTATATCGAATGTGCTAAATGAATCTTATGGTTAATATTCAACCAAATATTACATGATTTCTCAAATAACGCACAAAAATGAAAATATTTGTAAAAGCCATAATTCTAGCTCATACTTCAAAGCTCACGTGACAATATTTTTAATCACAAATCCATATACGCAAATACTTTTCCAATTAATTGAAATAAGAATTTATAAAGATTTTATAAGTTAGAAGATTGTGAATATAAAATTTTCTAATGGAGTTTCTAACTAGAAAATTTGAAATATTCTAAATTAGAAGTTTATGGATACATAATAAGCCCTAAGTTGGGGACTTGAAAAAATAAACTTCCTAAAATAGAAAATTTCAAATATAATGAGTCCTAAATTAGAAATTTATAAAAATAATTTTTTCAAAATAGAAAATTGTGAATATTAAATTTCTCAAATTAACAATTTACGAATATTAATTTTTGGAAGATATAAAATCATGATTTAGGAAGTCACCAAATCAATGAAAAATCCAAAGTTACAACAAATCCTCAAAATTATACAAACTATGATTTTTTCAAAATTTATCTTTGCCACGTGAGTTCTTCGAATTCGCTAGTGAAAAAAACGAAAAAAAAAAAAAAAAAAAAGGGCATCATATTTGAAAATTCCTATTTTGGGAAATTTATTTCTATTGGAGAAATTCTCATATTTTCATAAATTCCCAATTTAGGAAATTTCAAATTTTTAATTTAGATATTCTATGAGTTACCAAATTAAAATTTTCATGTTCATGATTTTCTAATTTAGAAAATTTTCATAAATTCCTATTTTAGTCTATTCAGAAAATATTGGTACATTTGGATTTGCAATCGGAATATCTTGCCACGTGAGCCTTCAAGCATGATCTAGAATTTAGGCTTTTTCAAATATTTTCACTTTTGTTCGAAATTCAAGAATCATATGATATTTGAGAAATATTGGCCTTGGGATTCGTTTAGCACATTTGATATAATTTGATAGTGATGATGATTGGATCATAGTCTTGACTTTAGTCTCTATCTGTTAACCGTAGGATAGCTTGGATCGTAGTAGAGACCGATCATCTCGATCGGGCAGGTTCGATGCCTAACACCTTCTGAAACCCATAATCTGACCCCTTACCCATTTCTTTTTAATCCGTGGACCGACCCGATCCATTTCGGAGTCATTTATGGTTCCTAGACCTACTAGGTGGCTACTCCTTATTCCCTAAAAGTCTCCAATTTACCAATCGGGCCCTTATCCACAATTTGGTGAAAAAGGGTCGAGGCGATTTCATGCAGTATGAGGCCTTGGACACGGAACTCTTCTTCACGGATTCTAAGAGATAACTATGGATGCACGGTCTACCTTCTTCAAGGGTGTTGGGTTCTAGTGCAGTGGCTGGGTCTTCTTCTGGAGCGGTATCAGAGACTCAGAGTGCCCAGGATGATGCTGGACCCCTTTCTATTTGATTTTTGTTGTACCTTGTATGAACATGTAAATATTTGGTATTAGTTTCATATATTATGTAAACATTGTAAAGTTTTGTATATATGTTCCATCTTTATCTTTCCTTAGCATTCATTGTATTTTTATAATTGTGTGTGCAATTGATTCAGGCCTCAATAGGCCTCTAGGGTGTGACATCGATCATTAGAGCCTTCTTAGGCCCATTGAGTATTTTTTGTCCTACGAGTGAGTAAAGGGTGTGATTGGGGTTCCAAGAACCCCTTGAGAGTATTCTCAAGTGTCATAAGTCTTTTGCAGGCCTAGAAGCCTAATGGTAAATGACGTGAATGGGTGAGTGATTGTCGGTCTCAATAGTTCTACGTACTTTGAAAAGGCTTGATCAAAAATGGATTTCAAAAGATGTGGTTATCACATGCCTAAGATAATTTTCACATTTTGCGACTTTTAGTTGTTTTGTTTACATTTATCAAATACAAAAGAGAGCTCTAGTTATTTTTCGTCTGATCTCAGGGTCTCGGGATGTGAGACGATTTTGAAAGAAAAGAGGATTTGATAATTTAAGGTCCTCAAAGCCTTAAAAGTTTCTAGAGCATTGATAGTTTTGTTGGGCCATTGTCCGTGTTCTAAGAATAGATAGGTCTACTGGATTCTTCTTCATGTTCAAAGCACGAATAAGTTTTCTTGGGTTCCATCCGTGTTCTGAACACTAATAGGTCAATTTGGACTTTATCCGTACTCTGAACATGGATAGGTCAATTCTTATTTTATCCGTGTTTGGACCACGGACCAGCACGATTTCTTTTTTTCTTTAAAGCCTGTTACATCACTATTGTACCCTAACATTTGAAAATTTTCTAGTTTCTACTTTCTTTTTTCACATTTTGTGTAGATTTTAGCTCTACTTTGCCTTCAAGCTTTCTTCTCAAGCTTCATGGAGGTGCTTTCTACTCTTCCCAACTTGAAAAGGTATAGCATTGTTGATCCTTTCTTGAGTAGTTGGATAGAGAGTATGGATAGTGATGAGAAGTTTCAATAGGGTTTGAACAAGTTGGGGTTCACACTCTCTTTGCCAAATGTCCCATTGCAATAGGGCTTGATTAAGGCTATGTTAAGGTGTTGGCTTCCTGACCTTGATCTTTTCTGCTTAGGGAAATACAAGATCACTCCTACCATCGAGGAGTTTGAAGTTCTATTGGGTGTCAAGATGTCGGGTGTAGTCATTGTTCCACCTTTGCGTGATGGCTATCGAAACGAGACTTTCGACTTTTGGGGATAAATCCTAAGTTTTTTAAGATTCTGGATGGTAGATCAGTTTTGAAGACAATGTCTAGATCCTTCTTGGTTGAACGTCTTACGGATCCCTCGAGACCGTTGGTTCATTTTCATGCCCTCACTTTGATGGTGGTGAGTCAACTCTTGTTTTCGAGTAGCAGAGACATCATAGACCTCTCCCTTATTCATGTGATTCAGTAAGTTCGAGGAGGACGTCGTTTGGCCCCCATGCTCTTAAGTGAGTTGTTCAAATCTCTTACAGTTTGGAAGTCCAATCATGATTGGATTTTTTTAGGATGTACTCCACTCTTGCTGGTAAGTTCCAAACTTAGCATATAATTTAAATATTTTAGTTTTCAAAAGTTTAGAATGCTCCTATTTTTGTAGCTTTGGTTTATGGATCATGTGGCTTCAACAAAAGTCGTTAACCGCCCGTTCTATGTTAATGCTGATCTTGTGCTTATGATGTCGAGGCGAGTTGTTCCCTTGATCTAGAGTGGTAAAAAGGAATGGTATGTCTTTATTTGCAACCTTAGTGATAAGGAGGTGAGATGGGTTGGTGCATACCAACCTTGGGGGTCTCCCATGATTACATTTGATGGAACTCGTTTCCTTGTCTTGATTGGCCTTCATGGGACAACCTACTATATACCACTTCGAGTTCTTCGATAATTTGACTATGATCAATGTATGTTTATTCTCGAGAATTTCAGCGAGTTGATTGGTCATTTATCAACCACCCATCTGAGTTGACTCGTGAAAGAATGGAGTTGAGTTGAGATTTTCAGTCGACCCTTTTTTGCAGCACACCTATTCCTGTCATACTTGCATTAGATTCGAGAACTTATCTTTGGGAGGACATCGGTGTCGATAGTACCTCGAGCACATCCTGGTGCCTCATCCTTCTTTGATTATCGAGATCGAATGGAGGAGTCCCAAATTGATTACCATAGAATTCATGCTATTTGGGTCAAATCCGATAACAAGATGCAGAAAGAGATTGCTCGACTAACATCCGAACTTACACGATCAGGATCTAGTAATAGTGGTGAAATGACTGGGCTTTGAGCCGAAGATGCTGAGTTGAGGGATAGACTTGCCCAGTGTCTTCATTTTGATGATTTTGCAACGTATGTAATGAGTCATGATGCTTCAAATGCTGAAAAAGTGATGACTAGTCAAGCAGCCCAAATTTGTGTTTTGGAAGAACGCCTTGACTCCTTTTTTATTTCCTACCATGACATTTGACAGACCATGTGTTGTAGTACCATTTTTTGTATTTTCTTGACATTATTTGAATGTATGCAAAATGTTGAAAGATTTAATGCAAAGAAAATAAGTTTTGTACTTACTTGGCCTCAGGTATATCTATTATTTTTGAAAACATGAAGTTTTGTTAAATAAGTCCTAGATTTGTCGTCATTGGCCAACATAATAATTTTTTCTTTTGAAATTTTATGAAATGTCTTTATCAAATGAATATGATAAATTCAGAGTTTATAAAATCTTTGGTTGTGATGGTCTTGGTGTTTTTACCAACCACAGAGGATACAAATGTCAATCACTTTTTTGACTCTTTTAGAGTCATCCCCAATGCCCTAGTATCGGAGACTGTTATCTGTTCGGGCCTCAGAATTTTTGGAAAGATTTCATCGTTCATAGTTTATACTCTTGTAGACTAGGAGTTCTTTTTTTTTTTTGCTTGCCTTTATTGCCCCTGGGGCCAATTATAGTTTTCACCAGACCTGATTTTCATATTTTTGCGCATCGAAACCCTTTCGGGTTTTCATCGTGCCGGTGGCTTTGATCTTGCCATAGTCTGATTCTTTTACTCATAGCTCTTTTTTGAATTTTCGCTATGCCTTTTCAGACTATACTTGTTTTTTTATTGGATTTTTTCATTACAATTCTTGCTCAGAGGCTCTGTGTCTTTGTGGGTTGATGACTCCAGTTGAGTTGCGAGATCGGCAACTCTACTCTTGTAATGGTGCTCTTTCTTGAATAATCGATCTAGATTCTCCTCTTGAGTTTGCTGATAACTTTTCGTGGTTCGACAACTCAAGTTAAGCTACGAGATCAGCTACTCTACACTTTAAGACGTTTTTTTTTTTTAATATCCAACCTGGATTCCCCTCTCAAGTCTTTCAAAGACTAACAAGACTTCGAGGTTCGAGCCAAGTCGTAAGATCATTCGTGCTGCCATTATCATAGTGTTGTCTTAGAACATTCCCTGATTAGAAAGGACTTTTAGTGAGACGAAATGTTGACTTAAGCTAATAGTAGTTGAAGGATACAAAAAGGTTAAGGTCTGGGTTTGTCTAGAGTGAAGTTAGACATGGGATTCATTTTTTTTTTTTAAAGGTGATCTATGTCTCCTCCCAATGTCTCTCGAACTTTTTTACACTTGAGATTTGGGTTGAACTCAAGATCTAGTATCCGAGATTTTTGCCTTTTTTATTTTTTGTATTTTTAATCGTTCATAGTTTATCCTCATATAGGTTAGGAGTATACTTGATGTTTTTGCTTTCTATTTTTCTCTGATTTTCTTTTCTTGTGTCTCTTTTTTTTCTTTTATTTTTTTGTTTCGTTTTGTAATTGTTGACCCTGACCCAATCTTAGGTTAAGAAATGAATGTGATGGCTCAAAAATATTGACTAGGGTTGATAGTTGATTTAGGACAACAAAGATGGCTTTTCTTCATCTCAAGATTAGTTTTTAGGCATAGTATTTCTTAACAGTATCAATATTAATCGATTGAGGGAAGACTTGTCCATCCATTTCTATAAGGATCAGAGCTCCTCTTATCATTACCTTATGTACAATGAATGGTTCATCGTAGTTTGGTCTAAATTTTCCTCTAGCATTTTCTTAGATTGGTAGGATTTTCTTCAAGATAAAGTCTTCTAGTAAGAAATCTCTAGGTTTGACCTTTTTGTTGTAGGCACTAGCTATTCGTCGCTGATAGATATGTCTGTGGCAAATGACTGCAAGGTGTTTTTCTTCAATCAGATTTAACTGGTCAAACCGAACTTGAACCTATTCAACTTCATCCAATTCTAGTTCATTCAAGATTTGGAGGGAGGAGATCTTGACTTCTACAAGTAAGACTGTTTCCATTCCGTAGATTAATGAGTAAGAAGTTGCTCGAGTTGAAGTCTTGAACAAGGTTTGATAGCCGTGAAGTACAAAAGACAACATATCGTGCCAATCCTTGTATGTAATAGCCATCTTCTCGATAATTCTCTTAATGTTTTTTTGGCTGCCTCGACAGATCTGTTCATCTTGGGTCTGTAAAGTATGAGTTGTGATGAGTGATCTAGAAGTCTTTGTACATCTTTATCATGTCCTTGTTCTTGAAGTTTTTAGCATTGTTAGTTACTAATCCGTTGGGAAGTCCATACCGACAGATGATGTTGTTTTTGACAAACTTCAAGAAGTTGTTTTCGTAATATTGCCATAGAATACAGCTTCTACCCTCTTAGTGAAATTGTCAATAGCAACTAAGATGAAGTGATGTCCATTTGCAGCTTTCGACGAGATTTGCTCAATGAAGTCCATGTCCTAGAGCGAGAAGGGCCAAGGGGTAGTCATATTATGCAGTTCTGAAGGTGGAGCATTGATTTTGCTAGCATAAATCTAGCACAGATGACATTTGGTGATGTGCTGATAACAGTTACTTTCCATTGTTGTCCAGTAATACCCCATCCATATAATTTTCTTAGCTAGTATATGACTATTCATATGGGATCCGCAGACTCCTTCTTGCATGATCTCGATTACTCATTTTGCTTATGCTTCTACTACGCACCGGAGTAAGACTTCAAGATGCGATTTCTTAAACAGAATACCATTGCTAAAGAAAAATTGACCTGCCCATTTCTGAATGGTCCTGCGATCATTTGGCATTGCATCTGATGGGAGGGTTCGATCTTCCAGGTATGCCTTAATGTCTGTGTACCAAGGTTTTTTTTTCAGATTCTTCTACTTCGACAGGTAGACAATAGACCAGTGCGTCTTGAATCCCTATCTCGATGGGGTCGATGACTAGATTTTCTAAAATATTGATCATGGAAGTAAGCGTAACTATTAAATCTGTGAATTGATTTTTAGTTCTTAGTATGTATGTGAATGAAATCCTATTAAAACTTGAGCTTAATTCTTCGAGATACTCATGATAGGGAATTAATTTTTTCTCTCGGATCTTCTATTTTTCAATCGTTTAATAGACTATTAAGCTTGAATCACCGAATACATCAATTTCATCTACCTTGAGATCTAATGCTACCTTCAACCCTGCTATGCATGCTTCATATTCAACCTCATTGTTAGAATACTGGAACTTTAATCTGATAGCAATTGGTATATGGGACCCGTTTGACTTGATCAGAACTGCCCCTATTCTGTTTCCCTTTTAATTAACTACTCCGACGAAATATATTTTCTAGTCTGGTTCTTCGTCATGATCCTCAATCTCGGTGAATAGTATGACTTCATCGAGAAAACTCATTTTCAAGGACTCGTAGTCAGGCAACAGGTGCTCGGCAAGGTAGTCAGTAATGGCTTGTCCCTTGATGGCCTTTTAAGTGACATAGGTGATGTCAAACTCAGATAATAATAATTGCCATTTTACAGTACGACCTATTAGCACTAGTTTTTCAAAAAGGTACTTCAGGGGGTCCATCCTGGTAATAAGCATAGTCAAATAACTGAGTAAATAGTAGCGTAGTCGTTGTGATGCCCAGACTAATGCACAGCAAGTCTTCTCAAATGTTAAATATATTTTTTTGTACTCAATAAACTTCTTGCTGAGGTAATAGATGGCATGTTCCTTCTATCCTGATTCATCATGTTACCCTAGTACACACCGCATTGATGTCTTTTTACTGAGATTTATATCAACAGAGGTCGTCCAGGCGTAGGAAGGAACCAAGACTAGTGGATTGAGAAAATATTATTTGATCTTGTAGAAAGCTTCTTGACAATCCTTGTTCCACTTCCTTGGCGTGTCTTTCTAGATAAACTTGAACAATGGCTCATAGATAGGCATGAGTTGAGCAATGAACCGACTGATATATTGTATTCTCCCCAAAATTTCTCGAACATTTCTTTCTGAAAAGGGTGCCTACATCTCGAGGATATATTTAGTCTTTGTCGAATTTATCTTGATACCTCTTTTACTAATGATGAATCCTAGTAACTTGCCCGATGTTGTCCCGAATAAAAATTTTGCCGAGTTAAGCCTTAAACTGTACTTCCTCAACCTGTTGAACAACTTCTTGAGATTTACCAGGTGATCATCTTCTATACCAGACTTAACGATCATGTTATTTACGTAAACCTCCATTTCTTTATGGATCATGTCATGAAATAAGACGGTCATTGCCCGTTAATAAGATGCCCCTGCGTTCTTTAACTTGAATAGTATGACTTTGTAATGGAAAACACCCCAGGATGTAATGAAAGCAACCTTTTTCTAATCTTTTTCTGCCATTTTTATCTAATTATAGCTTGAGACGTCGTTCATAAAAGAGAACATGTCGTGGCCTGTTATACTATTGACTAGAGTGTCGTTGTGTGGTAGTAGGAAATCATCCTTAGAACTGGCCTTGTTCAAGTCTTGATAATCAACACACATGCATACCTTTCCATCTTTCTTGGGTACTGGGACGACGTTAGCTAGCTACTCAGGGTATGTCAAAACTACAAGGAATCCGACTTCGAACTGCTCTATGACCTCATCCTTGACCTTGAGGGTCCATTCCAGTTTCAGCCTTCTTAATTTCTGCTTAATTGGATTGTTTCTGAGAGTGATTGACAGTTTGTGGATAACAAGATCAGTGTCTAACCCAGGCATATCTTTATATGACCATGCAAAGACGTCTTGATAATTCTATAAGAGTTTAACCATTTCTTCCTTTGTTGCAATGTTAATAAGGCTCTGATCTTGATGATTTGTGGTTCATCTTCGGTACCAAGATTAATTGAATCTGTATCTTTAATATTTGGTTGAACACCTTTCTCATGATGTTCTACCCAGTCTTTGATTTCTTTAGGTGGGTATTACATTTCATTCTCAGACTCTTCTTCGATCCTCATGAGGTCAAAGTCGAGTTCAAAATCAAAATCATACTCGTCACTTTCAAATTCTATTCTATCTAGGTATTCATTTGATCAAGACAGATCTCTTGAATTTTTTTTTTGGATTTTTAGAAAATCTCTATTTTTTTGCAAATTTGACAGTTTTTTATTTTTATCTTTTGAGATGTTTTTGATTTTTTTGATTTTTGAAGAATATTTATTTTTTTGTTATTTTTTGTATATTTGAAATAAAAACAATCATGCAAATTCATTAATAAATATAGGGAGCCCTCAAAATAGTATTTCCCTGAGGACGAGGGCTGGTTATGGTCCTTAGGTAAATTGGATTTTTCTGAGGGGTCAATGGGAATTCCTCCCAATTGTTCAGGACATCTCCTTCTCTGGTGAGGCGGATGAGATGGGAAAGTAGTTCTTTTGGTGGTTCAGAGATGACCATGATCTCTGGTTAAATGTTGTCAAGGTTGGGCATAGTCCCTCTCAAACTTGGTAGGATGATAACTAATGCCCAGTCGATGTTGATAGGGAAGGGTGATTCTTTCTCTTTGTTCATAATGATTTCTAATTTTACAAGCTCTCTCGTTGTTTCTTGTAAACTTTCGATGGAATCCCCATTGAATAGGACATTAATGCCTTCCATGAGGGAGGATTGGGACTCAACAACTAAGTCTTCCTAAATGTGTTGGGATTTGAAACTTACTATTCTCGACTTTCTGGCTGGCTTTGTTGGCAATTGTTCTGATAAGTTATTAGGTCTAACTTATGATTTCAAGAAGCTGACACTGATGTGAGGAACCCTGCCCAGATTTCAAACATTTAGTTCACGATTTTGCTTTCTTACTAATCAAAGTTCTCTCTTTTTGTCATTCATATCTAATATATCCTTTTTTGTAGATTTGAACACCAAATCGAAATAAGGAATGTGCTTCTTCACTTCAACTAGCATGGCTTTCCCTTTTCTACTCGGTCCTAACCCTTGCTTGGGTCGGTAACCAGCTTTCTTCATGACCCGGCCAATCATCATATTTGCCCTTGATAGTTCTGCCTTTACCTTCTTTTTTCTTTTTTCTTTTTTCAACGTGATTAACAATAGCAAATTGATAAAAATGGTACAATGCCTTGTCTTTTGTCAGTTCTATGTCGATAAAAGGAATGTCCGAAGAGTTCTTCTAGCTAGAATCAGGTTTTCTACTAGTACAGATATCATCCTTTGCCCGATGATAAATTTAACTTTTTGGTACAAAGAGGAAGGTACCATCCAAGCAATATGGATCCATAGCCTGCTTTGCAGCAAGTTAAATGTCGTCACAATTTCTATGACCTCAAATGTTATTTTGAATGTGCAAGATCCTATAGTGATCGGTAGGTCCACCTCTCCCAAGGAGTTTCTTCTTGAACTATCGAAACCTCGGACAACCTTATTGTTGGGTTTGATATGTAACCAATCAATGTTGAAATTGTGAAAAGTTATGAAATGATAGACATTGAAGGCCGAACCATTATCGATTAATACCCAGGAAACCATCATGCCTTTACACATAACCATGATATTCAATGGCTCGATGTGCCCCCATCACTCTGGCATGAATTCACTTTCTGTGAAGATGATAGGGTTGGGAGCCATGATCTAACCAACCGTTTGTTCTAACTATGTAGGTGAGGTAGTTGAAAGTACATGTGATTTTTCCAAAACTCTAAATAGTACTTCTTGGTGTTCCTCTGATTTCTGTAGAAGATCCAGAATACTAATCTGAGCTGACTCTTTATTCAACTGGTCCACCATATTATGCTTACTCTTGTGAATATGCTTAATGAAGTCTGTTGTCTCCTTATCAATCATTTTCCCCTTCTTCTTTTCTTGTCATCTTTGTCCACCTTGCCTTTCCTTTTTTTCTTTCATTTTCTCTTCATCCTCTGTCCCCTCTATTTTTTCATTCTCCTAAATTCTTATTCCTTTTACTGGCATCCTTTGGCATCTGCATACTTTTGTTATGTGACCAATGTCGGCCACCATCAATTTTTTCATCATCTCAACCCCTGTTGATGTGGTGATAGTTGTCTCATAGCTCTAGGGGACTGCCTGGTTAGAGTTATATGGAAATGATTTTGGTGAGCATATGGTTATTGGGGATGGGTCGGGTTTCACATTGAGGATGAGGGGTGGTGATTGCATTTTGGCTGTCGTGGTGATGGGAGGAGCTACTTGAGGGGTTGGTGAAGTGTAAGGAATGACGAGTGGTGGTCATGAAGATTAAGTGTAAGGTATATGAAGGGGGGTCGAGTCGTATTCTAGGGATTTGGTGATGTATAAGGTATGATGAGAGGTGGTCAAGTGGTAATATTAGAAATTCAATGAGGAGGATTGATGGTGAGATCAGCCATTCTGAGTGGCAAATGTGAATCTTGATTTGAGTTTGTCGTGTATTGTTTGATGGTGTTAACTGTCGATGTCTCTGGTTCCCTTGTTAGGTGGATCCTGATTTTTGACCCGATGGGATCTATCAAAGCTGATGGATTAAAATCTAGTTCCCTGAGAATGACATTTACCACATGCCAACTTTCCCCTCCATTATGAGTAGATAGGGGGTTATGGTTGATGTTATGTTGTTGAGGTAAGTATGAGAGCTTTCTTATCTATCAGGTTTTGTACCTAATGTTTGAGTTGCCAACACTAATCTATAAAGTGCCCTAAAACACCCATATGGAATTCACTAAATAAGTTAGGGTTATATCCTGGTCCTTTTGCAGCTTCTGGATTTGGTGGCCTTTTAGCAAGATATTCTCCCCTAAACAAGATCAGGAGTAATTTTGATAATACCATTGGCAATCTAGTAAACACCCTGTTGACCTTGTTAGGCCGTGCTTGCTGACCCTACCCGTACTGTGGTGCCTGTTGTGCAACTGGTAGAGGGTTTGCTTTAAATGGGTTTTGAGGTACGGAGGTCTAGACTAGTGGAAACATTGGAACCCATGAGGTAGACGGAGCTTGTGGTCTCGGTGTAAGTGCCAGTATGAAGAGGGGTCGATTTGATTGTACGTTATTGACCTGTGTTTCTTCTCTTTTCTTTGCCATGGGCACTGACTTTCTCTGAGAAGGCATCCCTATCGTTACCCCCAGGCTTGTAAAGTCAAATATTAGACCAGTTCTGATCCCATCCTCAACTTGATCTGATACTTGTGCCAGATTTGAAAAGGTACATGTAGTGTGTCCCACCAGATGAGTATAAAAAGCTTGTACTCGTGTTTAAATAAACGTTGTGTTCATCTCTTATTCGATCATCGTAGGCCTTACTTGTGAAGCAAACTCTCACCACCTCTAGGCGTACTCTTTCACCGTTTTCCTTTGTTTTTGTATCATCTTGGCCATGTCATTATGGTCCAAACCCACATTTACGTTGAACCTATAATTGTGCCAGAACATTTTTGCCACGTCTTGCCAATTTTTTATGAGTGTGTGATCTAGTCTTGAAAATCATTTGAGGGCCGGCCATGTTCGGCTTCTTTGGAACAACTAAACCAGTAGCCTATCATCCTCGCCGTATTGGTACATAGATCCATAGTACAACTTTAGATGTAATAGAGAATACCCTACCTTGTTGTATTTCTCAAATTTTGAACACTTGAATTTAGTCGGTAGTTGTGCATGAGGATAGAAGCAGAGGTCCTTAAATCGAGTTCCATTCATGGTGTTGAGGCATTTGATTCTCCCCATTTCTTCCTAAAGGGACTCCATTTTCTGTGCCATTTTTTCGTCTGTCGTACTTTCGGCCTCTGTGGCCCTATACTCAAATTCTTCATCAATAATGACCACAGAGGGTGGTCAATTTTGTGGAATGTAGAACGTAGGCCCTTGGTATCCAGGCACTGTGGGTGGTAGGGTGGTCTATGGTCCTTCTGGAGGTTGCTCGGGTAGATCTTGGTTTGACCCTGACGCATGATGCTACACTGTCTGGGCCTGTATAAAGCTAACATTGGTTAACATGGCACTTAGCATTTTTTTCTTGCCTCTCAGTAGTCTTCAATAATGCTACTATCCTTGCATCAATATTTGATGATTCAGCAGTTGCAGGCTGTGATTCTTTAGAGGTACTCATGGTAGCAATTGAAGATCTGAGAAAATACGAAGGCACCTCTGATTGTTTGTATTTCTTTCATTTGGCCACCTGTGGGTACAGAAGGCCAAGCATTTCTATCTTGTTTACCAAAAAGAAAATGCATGATGTTTTATTTGGTCGAGTAAAGTTATTTATTATAAAGTAAACTAGATTTAAAGAAAAAGGAGTTTCTCGGCACGGATCCGGCATCAACATGGAGTTGGCATCAGCACGGGGCTTGATTGTGCATTTTTGAAAATAAATATATCAGCATGAAGCTGGCATCAACATGGAGTTGGCATCAGCATGGAGTTGGCATCGACACAGAGTTGGGTGATGTACTTTTGAAAATAATTACATCGGCGCGGAACTGGCATCAACACAGAGTTGGCATCAACATAGAGTTGGCATAATATTTAAAAAAAGAAATTACATCAACACGGAGCTGGCATTGACACGGAGTCGATAAAATATTTTGAAAAAGGAATTACCTCAGCATGCATTTGACATCGACACAGAGTTGGTATAACATTTTGAAAAAAGAATTACATCAGTACGGAGCTGGCATCGACACAGAATCAGTAAAATATTTTGTAAAAAAAATGAATTACATCAGCACGGAGCATATCATCACGAAATCGGTAAAATATTTTTAAAAAGAGAGTTACATCAACACAGAGCTAGTATTGATACGGAGTCGGTAAAATATTTTGAAAAAGAGAATTACATCAGCACAAAATTAGCATCGACACGGAGTCAATAAAACATTTTGAAAAGAGTAGATTACTTAAATAAATCAAGTTAGAAAATAATCTTTTTTTTTTAGTTGCCAATTCAGTTATCTATAATCAAAATCGACCAGTCAGATCCCCAGGGAAGAGGTGGCCCATAGGGCACTCTTAAATCACCTCATTTCCTTGAATAGACGTAGTCTATTGCCCTCATATCAACAGGGCAAGATCATTCTTAGGCACCGACTTTGATCAAAAATTACAATTGGTACTTTTAAAATTATTTTTATTTTTTTTAATATATTTTATTGGAAAATGATTGAATTCATTTGAGTTGATCAATCTATTGTCGACTTTGTTGGATTACATATGGTTCATGGAATTAGTTTCGGTCGAAATTGAACTATGAAACCGGTTCAAAATGGATACAAGCAGTGGACCTGGTTTGAATAGATATGGGTCATAGACCCAGTTTAGATGGATACGGGTTGTTGGACCCGATTCGAGTGGATATGAGTCGTGGACCCGGTTCGAGTGGATACGGGTCATGACCCAATTTGAGTGGATATGGGTTGTGGACCTGGTTTGAATGGATATGGGACATGGACCCAGTTCGAGAAGATATGGGTCATAGACCTGATTTGATTGGATACGAGTCATGGACCTGATTTGAGTGGATACATGTCATGGGCCTAGTTTAGATGGATATGGGTCATGGACCCAATTCGAGTGGATACGAGTCATGGTCCTGGTTTAGATGCATATGGGTTGTGGACCCGGATCGAAATAGATAGGGGTAGGGCTACAAGATCAGTTTGATTTTGAGAAATTTCATACATATTTTTTTTAAAATAGTTGGCCGGAGAACCCCTCATGGTTGCACTTTGTGTCTAGGCATGCTTGAGGCCCAAGGTTTACAATTTTGTCTTGATTCGGCACATAAAAGAATATCCTTTCTGCTTAGTTTCCAAAATTTGGTATATAGTTTTTTTGAAGGTGGTATTGATGTTTGAATAGCAATTAGGGGGTGTTTATGAACCTAGTCTGTGCTCATTTCACATTCAAGATTCGTATTGGTCTGTGTTTGGAGCACGGATAGAACCACCATTGTCTTATCTGTGTTTTAAGTATGGATGAGACACTCATTGTTTTATATGTGCTTCAAACAAGGATGAGGCTATTCCTACTTTATCCGTTCTTGAAGCACGGATGAGACAAATTTTTGGTTATCCATGTTATGACCACGGACTAGAAAGAAATCCAGTTTTTTGGATTTCATAGAAACTGGTTTCTTAATTTCCCCTTTGAATGTCCAACCCTAGTTGTTGTTTTCTCTTCTAAATCTCTATTTTTTTCTTGCTTTCTTTAATATGATACAACACACATTCCTCCATTTTTACCTACGGGGAGAAAAAGGGATAGAAAACAGAAAGAAAAATAACCTATGATCTATACAAGTGTGCCTTCTTGGGCTTATAATTTAGATTTCTAGGCCCGATAGCAACTAAGCAAATACAACTTTGCTTTGGGTTTTGATATGAACTTGAAAACTCGTGTCTTAGCTCATCTAATTGGGAACATGCATGATGTTAATAGATGGGTTTATGGCTACCCGATCTTCAAAACTCAATGCATACCGTAGTACACACGACGTTGGTTGGTAATCGAATTTGATGTGTTCATCCCTGTAGACACCTCATTTTTGCACTCGCCTGATTAATCAGCTCGTCAACCCGATCACAACAGTTCCCAATGATGGATGTTTATTCCATTGCTTTATTTTGTTACCAGAAATGTTTTAGAAATCCAGATGAGGTATCTCAAACTGACAAAACTGTAGAAACCACGCTACGCTAGGAAAATATAATCCCAGAAGCTTAGAAATCATCATTTTTAAGATAAAAAGAAGCTTTAGGATAAAAATCACTAAAAATGATCAAATTACCAAAATACCCCTAACATCAAAAAGACCCTAGAGCCTACGTTACGCTTAGAAAAACTCTCTCAAACACATAAAATAACAAATCGAAACCAAATAAATTATTTTGCCAATTTTTACAAAATTTGAAAAAATTATGAAAATGCCCCTCATAAAGGTCATAACCATTTCACACAAAAAATTTCATAAATAACACAAACCAATATTTCCATCGAATTTCTTACGAAAAATTGATTCTTAAACATCCTAGAACATAAAAAATCGACTTAAAATGCGAAAAGTCCTCTCTAAGGGTAAAACGATAATTTCACAATTTTCATAATTAAAATTTTTCAAATTAATAAATAAAATATTAAATAATTAAAGTGAAATATTAATGAAATTAATTTAAAATTTTGAACTAAAAAAATCAATCAATCAGGCTCTCAGGCAAAATTATTGAGGGTTCGCAAGATATTTTTTTAAGGACCCCTCCATTTGGGGGTCCAAAGAATTAAAGATATAATAGAGGGGAGTTCTCCAAAAAATTAAAGTCAATCAAGCAAGACTAAACTCAAAATCTTAAAGTCAATCTAGTAAGACTAAAGTCAAAATTAAAGTCAATTAAGTAAGACTAAAGTCAAGATATTAAAGTCAATCAATTAAGACTAAAGTCAAAATCTTAAAGTCAATCAAATAAGACCAAAAGTCAAAACCCTAATAGAATTCCAATTAAATAATAACTCTATTTAATAGAGTTCTAACTAAAATATAATTCTACCTAAAACAATTCTAATTAAAATACAATTCTACCTAAAATAATTCTAACTAAAATACAACTCTAATTAAAAGAATTCTCATTAAACACTAATTCTATCTAAATTAACCTTTAAAAAAATCTATAAATAGGGGTCCTCACACCCTAGTTTAGTATCAAATGATAAACCCTAAGAGAAGTAGGTCAAAAAGCCTCCCTAACCTCCCATATACCTCAATTTTGAAGCTCCAACTCCTTATCTAACACCTATACCTCAATTTTAGCTCAAAAAATACCTAGAAGCCCTTTAAAAACATCCCAAAGTCCATAAACAAATCTGAAGAATTCAAATCTAAGGAAGGGATACCTCGCCTCGGAGATCAGAAATCATATCCGGAGACAGACCGAAACAAGGAATTCTGTACAAGGAGTTACTCAATCAGATTTGAGGAAACAATAAAGTTGTCGTCGGAAAGGTATAATTTCTTTATTTTTTTTATTATCTAGATTTTTTTTTTAGCAATGTAATTTATTTGAGAAATTAGTAGAGACCGGTGTTTGCCGGACGGGGTTGGTGCCAAACACCTTCCAACTCCGTAACGTGATCCTCGGACTTAGTTTCTTATTTTTCGTAGATTAGTTTCTTTTGCCTTTTAGAGTCAATGTTCTGTTCCTAGACCATAATAACTAGGTGGCAACTCCCAAACCTCAAGGGTTAAAAGTGAATCCGCGCACCCCGCGGATCGAGGGCACTTTCAATCCTCGACACTTGAAATAACAATCTCAAGCCATAGAACTACTAAGCGTTGGGGTTAGATATATTGAAAGTGGGGTGGCTTGTGCAATGGACTCGCAAGTGCTCGTGTGTACTTTTCATTCATTTTGTTTTCATTGACCCCGTTACAAGTATGTAATAAATAAAGCATGTAAATAAATATTACAACATGACATTTAAATAAAAGGAAAGTCTAGACACCCCATTTTTGCACTCGCCTAATTAATCAACTTGTCAACCTGATTGTGACGAATCCCAATGATGGATGAATATTTAGATATTTTATTTTATTACTAAATATGTTTCAAAAATTCGGATGAGGTATTTCAAGTAAATAAAATTTTAGAAATAATGCTACGCTAGGAAAATATGACCCAAAAACATATAAATCATCATTATGATACAAAAACAATCTTTACGTGAAAAATCACTAAAAATGACTAAATTACCAAAATACCCCTAACATCAAAACATCCCTAGAGCCTACATTACTCTTAGGAAAATCTTTGCGAACACATAAAATAATAAATTAAAATCAAATAAATTATTTTGTCAATTTTCACCAAATTTGACAAAATTATGAAAAAACCCTAATAGGGTCCATGATTATTTCACTCCGAAAAATTCATAAATAACACATACCGATACTCCCATTGAATTTATTTTAAAAAACTGATTTTAAAACATCCCAAAACATCGAAAAACGACTTCGAAACTTAAAAGGCTTATGTGTTTCAAAATTCAAAATTTTAAAATTAATAATTAAAACATTAATTAACATAAAGTGAAATCTTAATAAATTGAATTAAAATTTTTAAACAATTAAAACCAATTAATTAAGTCCACGGGCCAAATTTTAAGTGGTGGCCCACTTATTCAAGTGGGGCCTACCTGATATTTATTAGAAGGTCCCTCCATTTGGGGTCCCAAAGAATTAAAAATATAATCAAGGGGGTTCTCTAAAAAAATTAAAAAATATTCTTTCATTGTACGTAAGAATGGAAACCCTTTATTCAAAATCCTAATTAATCTTAAAAAGACTTAATCAAACTAAAAGACTTCCAAAAAAATCTATAAATAGAAGCCTCCATAACCCAATATCGTAGGTCCAGAGAAATCCTAGGAAAGAGAGGTCAGAAACCCCTCCAGCCTTCTCAAAACCCTAAATCTGAATCCCCAATTCCCTACCTAATATCCGAATCCCAATTTTTGCTCAAAAAATACTTAGAAACCCTCCAAAAACACCTAGAAACCCTTCAAAAAATAGTCAAGAAAAATAAAAAATACTCAGATCTAGGAAGAGGATACATCATCTTGGAGATCAGATACGAATTTAGTGATGAATAAGAAGCAGGAAAACTCACACGAGGACGCTCCCCACGAGCTCTGAGGGAACCAATTGTCGTAATCAACTAGATAATTTTTTTATTTATTTAATTTTAGGTCTATTTAGCAATGAAAATTTTTTGGGGAAAAGTATTGACTGGCATTTGTCTGGCAGGGTTGGTGCCTAACACCTTCAAACCCTGTAACATGATCACCGGACCCATAGTTTCTTTTTTGTAAATTAGTGTTATTATCTGTTTAGAGTCATAATCCAGTTCCAAACCCAAAAAATGGATCCACAGCCCACGGATCGAGGGCGCTTTTAGAGAGAAAACACAAACAACAAACAAACAATTTTAAACCTTTTGTATTTATTTTTCAAAATGGCCGAATTCACACATGGGTAGAACCTTGTCTCCCCAATAGAGTCACTAGCTGTAGATACCTGATTTTTTATTATGAATACTACTTCTACTAAGGTTTGGAGTCGCCACCATTCATATTGTAAGAGGATGTGAATGGTCACCCAATGTACATTTTTAGCATTTAGTGACTCTCAGTGGATAAGGTACCAATCAACCTTGAGATTAAGGTAAGCAGCTTGATTGAAAAAAAGGAAAGGTGTTAGGCACCATTTTCTCTCTACCAAGTAGTGGTAACCTCAACTCAACTCGATCATTTTTTAATGCAAACATAAATAGTACCGTATATCATCAACTTGTACCCAAAGTAGGGATTTAATTTTAGCTCGATTATAGGATCATCCCATCGAATGAGATGATCCTTATAAACACTTAACCTAAGAAATAACATATTTTGAAAAGTATTGGCTTCAGTTACGAGTCCATTCTCATGGGTTGAAAAGAACCCGAATGCCGATTGTCTCAAAATGATTTTAAAGGTTTAAAATTAAATTTTATTTTGAAGTGGTTACAACCCTTATACTTTGGATTGAACCGAGGTTCAATCTACAGGAGATAGGGGAGGGGGAGTATTACATCTTAGAAGCTTTCTAAAATAAAAATTAAAGAGAGGAAAAAGATAGTAAAATAGGGATATGGAGAGGGTAGATAGAGAAAGGGGGGGTATGTTCCTTTTGACCCACCTTGAAGCCGTAGCTTCTATTCCTTTCCTTCCTTCCTTCTTCTTCTTCTATGTCTTCTTGAGTCCTTAGTAATATATGACAATGTAATTCTTTTTTTTTTTGTAAATGAAGTGAGGGAATAAATAAGAGATAAATAGAATATTGATTTTTGGTGTAAGACTTGGTTTTTATTTTTGAAAGTAGGGGGTATTTATAGGTGTTGGGAGGTTGTTTTAGGGATATAATGATTGGAAATGTTGGGGAGTAGAGAATAGCATAGGTTTTGAAGGTGAAGGTTATGAAATTTAGGATTAAAATGAGGGTAGTTATGTAATGAGGGTCCATGGGTAATTTTTTTATCCAAATGATTTGGATCTTACCTCATCCATTTGGGCGGAGTGTTTAGTGAGGTGAGATAGGGGTATAAGGGAGTGGTTTGTGGGTTGAGTATTAGGTAGGTTGAGAAGCGAGTGGTGTTTAGGTTAAAAAAATGGGTTGTGTAAAGGTTTAGGTGTTTAGATTTTTGGGAAGATTAAGGGTATGATGACATATGTCAAAAACGATGGGGAGGTGAAGTGATTAGATGAATTGATTGGAGAGAAGGAGTGTTAGATTGGAGATGAAGGGTATGGGTTGGTTTGTAGAAGTAGATTTGTAAGTGATGATAGGGGTTAGTTAGAAAAGGGTATTGGTTGAGATGGGGGTACATGTTTTGTTTAGAGAAGGGATGATTTGGTAGGTTAGGGAGGGGTTTGGGTTGAGTTGATTTTTAGAGAGAGGCGATGTGGGTTGATGGATTGTTAGAGAAAGGTAATGGGCTTAGGTAGTTGGATGAGGGAGGTGAGAGGGGGTGATGACTTGTATCCCCTTTGATGATCAAAGGGTGATTGGTTGATATGGATAGTGGTTTGTGGGTTAGGGTTATGGGTTGGATGTGAATTCGATATGGATTTGAGTTTTAGGAAGGGTTTTAGGTTATTTGAAATTGGCATTTTGGAATGGGTTTTTTGGGTAGATATGTTTTTAGGGTTTAAGTGATGTGGGATTAAATTTAGGTTAGGGAGTAAGGTGAAAAATGCATTTTTGTGAGTTGAGGGTTCGTGGGCTTTGAGCGGGCTTAGGGTATCTTTGAATTCGGAGGTGGAGCGATGAAAGATAAGGAAGATAGGGGTGTGCCCCGTCTTTTTGGTGAGTCCCTTAGACCCTTAGGGGGTCTTATGATTCTCCAAATCGATCAAAATGTCACGTTTCATTGATTCAGGTTTTTGAGGCCCATTGGCCAATCTATTGAAAATCTATATTTTTGGATCCTTTCGAGTAGGGGCCCATTCAAATTGGGGTGTCTACAATACCAGTTAATCGTACTTTATTTTGTAAAACTTTACATGTATTGAAATGATTCAGTATGATTACTCGATCACGTTAGGTGAGATTATTAGTAGGAATTATTTGTGGACCTACTGGGTGACTATTGTTACGCACCCTTTCCTTCCATCTTTTTTTTAGTGGCAGAGCCTGAAGCTAGTAAGGAGAGTGTAGAGCCATTAGTTGAGGAGCATTTGCATCTGGCTAGTCAGATTGACTACCAGAGTCCACTACCTAGTAAGCATTAGGACTACTTCCACTAGGAGTCGTTCCGTCTAGGAGGTGTATATAGGCCGAGTAATAGATTTATGTTAGAGTAAGGATAAAATTTTTGTAATCCTGTATATTTTTATGTTTTGCACAACTCTAATTTAACTCTATGTTGTTCGCAATTTACAGTCTTCAGCATCTTGTATACTTTTAACACATTTTATATACAGGATTTGTTGGTTATTGGCTTATCAGGTTTTCGAGTTTCGTGGAATACTAACAGAAATAGAGGAAACCATGTCCAAATTTTGAGGTGCCAGCTAATACCTTGAGATTTGACTTTGGGATTTATGTTAGCGTTTGGCGAGACGTCACATATAAGGTGTAGAGATTCAACTAAAGCTTTGATCCATTAGAGTTTGATAAAATCTTAAAGTGAATCCTATAGACATTATAGAGAATATGGAAGAAGAATAAATAAATAATACAGAAATAAAAAATTTCTCCTAGACTTCCTCCTATCACTAATGAAGGGAGTCTAGCCTATGATCATGGAAAAGATACATAGAGAAAGTAAAAGAAACAACACGTGTATTCATGATAACTAAGATACACTATCTCCTTGAGAAATTACACAAGTTGTTGAAATAAAACCTAACTAGAAAATGAAAATTATAAAGAAAATGTCAAGGGCATTGGGGGAGAATAAGATAAGGGACAAGAAACAAAAGACGCTTTCTAAATTGAGAAAATAATTTATTTATAGACTTGAGGTGTTCTCAAATGATCTAAATATAGTTGCCATCACTCTTACATATAATCTCATGTGTGAAGCAAATAAGAAAAGTTCTAAGGTGATCCAATCGAGGTGGACTGCGCCACATTGAAAGGTCATTGTGTTGCAATGCTCTAGAAGCATTAAGATTTCATATTTTGACTGGATGTTTGATCTAACAATCTTATTGCAGTGCACTCTTGCTTAAGTGATGTGATGTCAATCTAAATGAGCTGACCATTAACCTATATAGTGAACACATGCGATCAGTTTTTCAAAATTTATAATTATTTTGTGTAATTAAGCCTAATTACCATGGTATAACATGAAATGTGATAATTTGAGGCTTAACATATTTATTCATCTAAACTACTAAAATAAGGATAAAAATCAATATAGATACCTAGGAAAAGTACAGATAATTCAATGTTTTGAGACACTGATCAGGTATCACTATCAAATGACCATTATAATTCTATGATCATTATGACGAATGAGTTAAGGGAGGCTCCCTCACTCTCAGTAATCTACCCCGTGAAAGAAACAAATATTTTTCACAATTGGGACACTGTCTCAGTCACCTTTAAGGCTACTATGGCCTCCAATTACTTTCGCATTTTTCCCTCAAGGATCCCAATGGAGCTTCTTCCTCGAAGGGTATTTGTTTAAAAGTTTCACCCTTATTAATAAAATGTCAAAAAAAAATTAGAAAAACAAAAGCTTGCAAAGTCATCTGAGACAAGGAATATGGGACTAAATAATTGCCACCTCAAACACAACTTCGATCCCATAGAGATTGAGGAAAAGTTTGATGCACCAAAGGTTGACGTGCCAAAAGAATTGAAAAACCTTGTAGAACATCATGAGGAAGAGCGTCAAGAAAATGTTGAGAAAACAGACTCAATAAATCTCAGATTTGAAAATAACCCAAAAATAGTTAAAATTGGATTCAGTACCAAGATGTTTTGCATGGTCCTATCAAGATATGTAGGGACTCGACATTGACCTTATAGTATACCGTCTACCCATTCTTCTTAATGTAAAGTCAATCAAGCAAAAAACTCAAAAGATTGAAATCAGAATAGACTCTCAAAGTTAAATATGAGGTGACAAAGTAGATTTAAGTAAAGTTTTTAGCAATATCAACTTATCTAGAATGGCTTGCAAACATAGTACTAGTACCAAAGAAAGATAGAAAAATAAAGGATGTGTGTAAATTATCGAGACTTCAGCAAAGCTAGTCTAAAGGATGACTTCTCACTTTTTCATATTGAAATCTCCTCGACCCTTTTTCGCTAAATAGCAAAAAGAGTCCGATTGATAAATTGGGGATTTTTAGGAAGTAGGGAGTCACCACCTAGCTTAGGTATAGGAACCATAGATAAAACCAAAATGGATCGGATTGGTCTACGAGTAAGAGAAATGGGTGAGGGTCAAATTACGAGTTTCGAAACGTGTTAGATATCGAACCCGCCCAATCGAGGTGATTGATCTTGTAGACACCCCAATTTGCACAAACCCATTAGGAAAATTCAAATATCCTCGAATTGATTCTGATTTAGAACTCAAGCTTTTCGACAGACCCATATTACCACTTAGCATCAATTTCATGCATACATGCATCATGTCACAAAATTTTGCATGCTCAACCTTGTCCCTAACCCAATCTAATTACATACCACCTCTATGATCCAATCTAGATCCATATCCATTCTCCATTAATCGATCCATCACCCACACCTTAACCCAAAGTCCATAATATCATTACCCTTAACCCAAGGTCCATAATACTATTATCTATAAACCAAGTCCATCTCCAAAACTATTATCCATAAACTAAGTCCATAGTCATAATACCCATAATCCATAGCCCAAGTCCATCCCCTAAGCCCAATACCAAGTCCATTCTAAGTCCATTTTCTCACATTCCCTTAAAAGATGACACATGTTGATCTCTCATAAGCCCCTAATACCCAATGCGTTATCTAATTGGAGAGTCAACTCCCCCTTGTGAAAATCCAAGAATACCCTTCCCAAAAAGGTTGGTCAAACCAAAAAGGTTCTTAGGTCTTTAGTAATAATCCATAAAGTTGAGAGAACTTCCAATCATACCCCCAAAAGGTGAGAATCTTCAAGTACATACATGGAGTTCTCCCATTAATCCATTTTAAAATTATACTTTCACCTTTACTTTATGTGTTATTTAAAAATGAACCAAGGTCTATTTTTTACCTACCACTTCACCTTTACACATGTCATTCTCCTACTCACCGTCTTAAAAAGTATTTTTGTTCTCCCATTAGTCTATTTTAAAAATACACTTCCACCCTTGCTTTATAAGTTATTTACGAATAAACCAAGGTCTACTTTTCACCTACTACTCCACTTTTACACATGTCACTTCCCTATTCATCCTTCGAAAAATACTTTTTGTTTTCTCACCTCTATTTATCAAAAAATCAAAAATCAAACAATGTTTTTAGGGTCTCTTCACAAATGTCATCTTTGTCCTCATACAAATGAAAAATCCAAAAAGAAATAACCTAAATCTTATGTTCATTCTCTTTATTTTTAGGGTTGGACCACTTTATTCCTAAAAGTTCTCCAAAAACTCTATAAATACCCTTATTTTCTATGAACAATTCATGCTCTCAAGCCCTCATCTCAACTTAAAACTATACCAAAATTCCTACTCATTCTCTTATCTTTCAACCTTTAACTCATTCAACCCTCAACTATATTACTCAACACTCGAGTTTATCCCTCAAAGCTCAAAATTCATTCAAGACTATCAAGGGGACAAGGTGGGTTAGGATTTAGTTTACTCTTAAGTTGCATCTTCTTTTCCTATCCCTCTGTTTTCTTTCATTTTTAGTAGTAGTCTTTAGGATGTAATGGAGAACCCTCCTTCATCCCAAGTAGATTGAACCTAAACCTTGGGCATAGAATGCTTGAGGTGGTTTGATCGAAAGGATGGAGGTTGAAGCCTTTCTTTACCCACTTTTATCTCATGCATCATAATGTACACCATGCACACACACCATACATGCTTGGCAATAATGAAAAATTGTGTGGCTCTCTTGATGGGGTTAAAACACTAAGTTTCTAGCTATGCATGCATGCATTAAGGTTGTGGATCTAAGGGAACACCATCCATGAAATTTCTCTAAAATCCTAAACCAACATTTCAACTCATGCAAAACTATGTTGTCTCTATAGAATATCATCTCCCATAGGATATTTCTTATGTCCACACTAACATTAAATCCTCTTTCATAGAGGTACATACTCACCATATGCACACACCCGCTTCATGCATCTCATGTATTTTTCTTGTTATGTTAATCTTTTCAAAAATGGCTAAATCTTAAGGTAACCACCATAGGTAGAGAAAATGGGGTGGTTAACACCTTTCCCATTCTCTAACCGAATCCCCTTACATAGATCTTAGGTAGACTATACATTTTCCATGAATGAGAGTTACTACAATGCCATGAAAAAAGGATTTTTCAAAAAAATCGATTTAGGTTCCCATTCATACCCATTTTCAAAAAAGAATGGTGGCGACTCTAAACAATATAACATTGAGGTTTAAAGATAAACATTCTCATGTCTACAGGTCTCTACCACAATCCAAAATTATCCTACGGACGACATGCAAAGATTAAAGTCAAACTAAGGTCCAATCATCATCATCAATTTATATCAATCCAACCAATCAAATCTTATGGCCATGATTCTTTGAAAATTAAATTTTACACCAGCAGTTTCCCAAACCACGCTAAAAAAACTAAATTTATAGTATATGTTGCAGATCCACATGGAAAAATCTCGTATTAAGTCGCATATGAGCACAACTAGTTCCCCGATTGGTTCAATACCTTACTTTAAGCCCCAAATCTCATCATAAGAAAAAAAATCGTTGAATCAATTCAATGAATTGATATGAATGCATCTCTAAACATTACCAAAATCACCATAATGATTAAAGAATTTTTTGAGAAGATTGGGTGATAAAAAATGATATTTTTTGGAAAAAAACTTATTCAAAAACTAATGCCTCGAAAGTGCACGTGGCAAGATTAATTAAATCTGTTAAGGAATTTAGTAAATTAAGTCTAACAATATGACTACTTAGTCAAATTTGCCATTTTTCGTGCATTCAATGAAGAAATCTGAAATTTCCATACTTATGGTCCCACTCTATATTTTGTGAGTTAGACCTTGATCTAAACTCTCAAACCAATAGAGGTATGTTTTCAATCATGAAAATCAGATTATATATAAAGCCACACTGAAAGCACCCACGATCCGTGGGGTGCACAAATCCCCTTTTGATTTTTGAGATTTGGGAGTCGCCACCTAATTATTATGGTCTAGGAACAAAATATTGACCCTAAATAGATGAAAGTAACTAATCTACGAATAAAAAAGAGACTATGGTCTGGGGATCACGTTACGGGGTTGGAAGGTTTTAGGTACCAATCTCACCCGGCAAACGCCGGTCTCTACTAATTTTCAAAAAAGGATTACATTGTTAAAAGACCTAAAATAAATAAATAAAATAAAATAAAATAAAAACGTATACCTAGATGATCGCGATGATTTGTTCCCTCAATACTAGTGGAAAGCGTCCTTGTACGAGTTTATTTGTTTTCTTCCGTCACTGGATCTACTTCAGATCTCCAAGTTGAGGTGTCTTCTTCTTATATATAAATATTTTTTGTATTTTTTGAGGGTTTATAGGTGTTTTTGAAGGATTTCTAGGTATTTTTTGAGCAAAAGTTAGGGTTTGGATATTAAGTAGGGAGTTGGTGTAGACACCCCATTTTTGCATCCGCCTGATTAATCAACTCGTCAACCCGATCGCAATGATGCCCAATGATGGATGTGTATTCCATTGCTTTATTTTGTTACCAGATGTATTTCAGAAATCCAGATGAGGTATCTCGAACTGACAAAACCTTAGAAATCACGCTACGCTAGGAAAATACGACCCCAAAAACATAGAAATCATCATCTTGCAGATCAAAAAGAAACTTCACGATAAAAATCACTAAAAAATTATCAAATTACCAAAATACCCCTAACATCAAAACAACCCTAGAGCCTACGTTACGCTTAGGAAAACTCTATCAAACACATAAAATAACAAATCAAAAACAAATAAATCATTTCCCCAATTTTAACAGAATTTGACAAAATTACGAAAATGCCCCTCATAAAGTTTACAATCATTTCACACAAAAAAACTTCATAAATGACACAAACTAATATTTCCATTGAATTCCTTACGAAAAATCGATTCTAAAACATCCTGGAACATAAAAAACCGACTTAAAACGTGAAAAGTCCTCTCCGGGGGCAAAACGGTAATTTCACAATTTTCATGATAAAAAATTTCGAAATTAATAAATAAAATATTAAATAATTAAATTTAAACATTAATGAAATTAATTTAAAATTTTGAACCTTAAAAATCGATTAATCGGACTCTCAGGCAAAATTGTTGAGGGTTCGTGGGATATTTCTTTAAGGACCCCTCCATTTGGGGGTCCAAAGAATTAAAGATATTTTAGAGGGGGGTTCTCCAAAAATTAAAAGTAAATCAAGTAAGACTGAAGTCAAGGTATTAAATTCAATCAAGTGAGACTGAAGTCAAAATTAAAGTCAATTAAGCAAGACTAAAGTCAAGATATTAAAAGTCAATCAAGTAAGACTAAAGTCAAAACATTAAAAGTCAATCAAATAAGACCAAAAGTCATAATAGAATTCTAATTAAATAATAACTCTATCTAATAGAGTTCTAACTTAAAAACAATTCTACCTAAAATAATTCTAATTAAAACACAATTCTACCTAAAACAAGTCTAACTGAAACACAACTCTAATTAAAAGAACTCTAATTAAATACTAACTCTATCCAAACCAACCCCTAAAAAAATCTATAAATAGAGGTGCTCACACCCTATTTTCGTATCAAATAATAAACCCTAAGATAAGTAGGTCTAGAAGCCCCCATAGCCCCCTATAAACCCTAGTTTTGGAGCCCCAACTCCTTACCTAACATCCCCCCTTCAATTTTAGTCTAGAAAACGCCTAAAAGCCCTCCAAAAACACCCCCAAATCCGCAACAAACTTGAAGAGTTCATATCCAAAAGCAAGGAGATACCTCGATCTAGGAGATCCGAAGTCAAATCCGGAGACAGAACGAAGCAAGGGAACACGGTACAAGGAGCTCTTTTTGTCAGATCTGAGGGAACAAAGTCCTTGCTATCGGAAAGGTAAATTTTTATTTTTATTTATTTTTATCTAGGTTTTAGCAATGTAATTTACTTGGGAATTTAGTAGAGACCGGCTTTGGCCGGCGGGGTTGGTGCCTAACACCTTCCAATCCCGTAACATGATCCCCGAATTCAATTTTTTTTGGTTTTAGATTAGTTTTTATCCATTTAGAGTCATTGATCGGTTCCTAGACCGTAATAACTAGGTGGCGACTCCCAAACCTCAAGGGTCAAAAGTGGATCCGCGCACCCCGCGGATCGAGGGCGCTTTCAGTGGCGACTCCGCTGGGGACATTGAGGATCAAACTTGAAAAACCCCGAGTATGGAAACATTGCCAATGACCTAGTTTTTATTTTTAGTTGATTCTATTTAATTTTTAGTTAGTTTGTTTTTTATTGCTCGTTTATCATTTTTTTTTTATATTGGTGGGTTTAATCATTAATTTCGGTTCAACTTCGAATATGTCATTCTAGCATAGTTCAATCGAGAGTCATTTAGGGTGACTTTAAATGATGATATCAAATGTTAACGGATAATTGTGTTGAGAGTGGAATGATGATCATTGAGGATAGAATGATGAAATAAAAAAAGGATTTTTTTTTATATTCTTCCTTTTGGGGGGGACGTCGACTCATTTTCGGATAACAAAAGATTGTTTTTTTTTTAAGGAAACGTGTTTGATGTGTTATTTGATAACGTTTTTTTTTTTTTTTTTTTTAAATTTTGTTTTGATTAGTTGGTTATTTTTCATTTATTCCATAGGTGTTCGATTTTCTTTAGTGAGCACGACATGCTGTCCATTGACAGCATAAAGGATTTCAAAAAATTTAAAAAAAAAAAAAAAAAAAAATTGGAATTTCTGCCAGCGGAAACTCTTGATGGTGTGTGTTTAGTAAATCCACTAATGATTTTGGGGTGCTGTTAGTAGAAAAATCTTTTGCTTATTTATTTTTCACCCTTTTTTTTAAAGGAAAAATTACCAAAACGGTACAGTTTTGGAAAATATTTACCAAAACGGTACACTGTAGCAATTAATTCTGAAAACGGTAAATTTACCGTTTTCGGAATTAATTTATTTTACCAAAACGGTAAAAACAGTAATCCATTACTTTTTTATTCCGAAAATGCCCTTTTGTTAATTTTGACTGAAATTACCATTTTATCCTCGCCTCTTTTATAAAAATGTCTGTAATTTCAGTTGAAAGGGTTTCCTTGTTCTGCAAGTCCAAGACGAAGAGT
>NW_028237278.1:0-46011 GCF_017979445.1 Akebia trifoliata
TAAAAATTCAGTCCAATCCAAAACTTTTAAGTCATATAAGACAAAGGCGAATGAGAACTTTTATATATATAGGGAGCGGTTCGGTAGTCCTAAAGTTTGCCAAACAAGGTGCCAAATATTTTTTGTAAATTACTTTTGATGGGGTTAGAAGTATTGGAATAGGCTAATTTTTAATGAGGATCTCAACAGTGAAGAGATCATCCTCACTAAAAATCAGCTTATTTTGAAACTTCTAACCTTTTTACAAGTTGAAGAATCGTGAACTGTCCAATTTTTATAAATCACTTTTTATGGGGTTAAAAGTTTTGGAATAGGCTGATTTTTGGTGAGGATGATCTCCTCATAATAGAGATCATCCTCACAAAGAATCAACTCATTTCAAAGCTTCTAACCCATGTTTTGAAAAATGTTTAGCACCATGTTTGGCAAACTTTAGGGTTGCTGAACCACCCCCATATATATATATATATATGGGAAATGTTCAGCACCAAACATTTTAGCAAAACATTTTTCAAAACATGGGTTAGAAGTTTTGAAATGGGCTGATTTTTGGTGAGGATGATCTCTACGGTGAAGAGATCATCATCACCAAAAATCAGCCTATTCCAAAACTTCTAACCCCATCCAAAATTGTTTACAGACGGTCCACGATTTTTCAACTTGTAAACATGGGGCTAGAAGTTTTGGAATGGCTGATTTTTAGTGAAGATGATCTTCTCACCGTAGTGATCTTCCTCACCAAAAATCAGCCCATTCCAAAACTTCTAACCCATATAGGACAAAAATGGTAGGCCAAAATGTTTGGTGCTGAACGGGACCCTATATATATATCCCGATCAACACCCTACGCTTTACCCTACACTTTACCCTACGTGTTTTGCCTTACATGGGTTAGAAGTTTTGGAATAGGCTGATTTTTGGTGAGGATGATCTCTATGGTGAGGAGATCATCCTCACCAAAACTCAGCCCATTCCAAAACTTCTAACCTCATAAAAAATGGTTTACAAAAAATGGACGGTCCACGATTTTTCAACTTGTAAACATGGGGCTAGAAATTTTGGAATGGGCTGATTTTTGGTGAGGATGATCTTCTAACAGTAGAAATTATCCTCACCAAAAATCAGCCCATTCCAAAACTTCTAACCCATGTAGGACAAAACATGTTTGGTAAAACGTAGGTAAAGTGTAGGGTGCTGAACATTTCCCTATATATATATGGGTCGGGTTATTACGACCCCCTTTACGACACACCATTTTGTCTTATATGGGCAAAAATGTTTGGAATGGGTTGATTTTTTATGAGGATGATCTCTGTGATGAGGGGTTCATCCTGGCAAAAAAATCATCGTAATCCAAAACTTCTAACCCCATCAAAATTGATTTACAAAAATTGGACGGTCTATAATTTTTCAACAAAAATTGGACGGTCTAGAAGTTTCATAATGAGCTGATTTTTGGCAAGGATGATCTCCTCACAATAGAGATCATCCTCACAAAAAATCAGCCCATTCCAAACATTTTTGCCCATATAAGACAAAATGGTGTGTCGCAAAGGGGGTCGTAATAACGCCATCCTATATATATATATATATATATATATATATATAGGGTCCCGTTCAGCGCCAAACATTTTGGCCAACTATTTTTTTCCTATATGGGTTAGAAGTTTTTGAATGGGCTGATTTTTGGTGATGATGATCTCCTCACCGCAGAGATCATCCTCACCATAAATCAACCCATTCCAAAACTTCTAACCCTTGTAGGACAAAAATGATTGGCCAAAATGTTTGGTGCCGAACATTTCCCTATATATATGGGTCCTGTTCAGCACCAAACATTGTGGCCAACATTTTAGCCAACTGTTTTTGTCCTATATGGGTTAAAAGTTTTGGAATAGGCTGATTTTTGGTGATGATGATCTCCTCACCGCAGAGATCATCATCACCATAAATCAGCCCAATCCAAAACTTCTAACCCATGTAGGACAAAAATGATTGACTAAAATGTTTACCAAAAAGTTTGGTGCCGAACATTTCCCTATATATATATATGGGTCCCGTTCAACACCAAACATTGTGGCCAACCATTCTTGTCCTATATGGGTTAAAAGTTTTGGAATGGGCTGATTTTTTGTGATGATGATCTCCTCACCGCAGAGATCCTCCTCACCGCAGAAATCATCCTCATCATAAATTAGCCCATTCCAAAACTTCTAACCCATGTAGCACAAAAATGATTGACTAAAATGTTTACAAAAATGTTTGGTACTGAACATTTCCCTATATATATGGGTCCCGTTCAGCACCAAACATTGTGGCCAACATTTTTTGTCTTATATGCGTTAAAAGTTTTGAAATGGGCTGATTTTTGGTGATGATGATCTCCTCACCGCAGAGATCATCCTCACCATAAATCAGTCCAATCCAAAACTTCTAACCCATGTAGGACAAAAATGATTGACTAAAATGTTTACCAAAAAGTTTGGTGCCGAACATTTCCCTATATATATATATATACATATATATATATTATAATATATATATATATATATATATATATATATATATATATTATATATATATATATATAGATATATATATATATAGATATATATATATATATTATATATATATATATATATATATATGTATATATATATATATGGGTCCCATTCAGCACCAAACATTGTGGCCAACCATTTTTGTCCTATATGGGTTAAAAGTTTTAGAATGGGCTGATTTTTGGTGATGATGATCTCCTCACCGCAGAGATCATCCTTACCATAAATCAGCCCATTCCAAAACTTCTAACTCATGTAAGACAAAAATGATTGACTAAAATGTTTACCAAAATGTTTGGTGCCGAACATTTTCTTATATATATATATATACAGATATGGGTCCCGTTCAGCACCAAACATTGTGGCCAACCATTTTTGTCCTATATGGGTTAAAAGTTTTGGAATGGGCTGATTTTTGGTGATGATGATCTCCTCACCGCATAGATCATCCTCACCATAAATCAGTCCATTCCAAAACTTCTAACTCATGTAGGACAAAAATGATTGACTAAAATGTTTGGTGCCGAACATTTCCCTATATATATATATGGTCCCCGTTCAGCACCAAACATTGTGGCCAACATTTTAGCCAACCATTTTTGTCCTACATTGGTTAGAAGTTTTGGAATGGGCTGATTTTTGGTGAGGAAGATCTCCTAATAAAAAATCAGCCCATTCCAAAACTTCTAACCCCATGTTTACAAGTTGAAAAATCGTGGATCGTCCATTTTTTTTAAACCATTTTTGATGGGGTTAGAAGTTTTGGAATGAGCTGATTTTTGGTGATGATGATCTCCTCACCGTAGAGATCATCCTCACAAAAATTCAGCCCATTCCAAAACTTCTAACCTATGTTTTTAAAAATGTTTTGCCAAATGTGTTGGTGCTGAACATTTCTATATATATAATATATATATATATATAATTTAATGTAAGTCTTTAAAGTTTTTATGGCAGGACCCTCTCTTAGCTAGTCAAATGCATTCTTTGAATTAATGATTATTATATATAAAATTCAATGTACGGTGGGCTTATGTCCTTCTAGTCTGCAAAGTTTTAGGAAAACGCTGAAATGACACAAAGTATTTATTGCAACTCTCACAAGTTTGATGTGGGATGTGCACATAATCATAGATTTGTTTCCTAGTGAGCAATTCGAGTAAAAATCATCTATGGTTATGTATATATGTCCGTGTCAGAATTGTGAGAATCACAATAAATCCAGTGCTCCAGCACGACTCAAGTTTTTATGGCTGATCCCATCCTAGCTAGTCAAACTTATTCTTTGAATTAATGACATTGTCTCTATTAACAGCAAAACTTGCTCAGGTCACCTTAGGATCATTCAAGAGTGAGTGGGATATGTATAGTCCGTGCATGGATCATCTCTTTTGGATAGTAATCATCTTTTTACATGCGTTGGATAATTATTTTAATGATTTAAATATTTCTTTATTAAATAAATGTACCATTTTGTGACGGAAGATAAATATAATTTGAAAAATGCGGAAGTAACATTAAAATTGACATCAATTTACACATTGTTGATGTGGATGTATGTACGGAACTATAGACACTTGTCATCTGGATACAAGTAAAAACCATCTATGGCTATGTGTGCACGTCCACATCAGGAATGTGAGAATCCATGTCAATTTTAATGTTAATGAAAATACTGGAATGACCCAAAAGGAGACACAGAGGTGAGGCACACATAATGGTTGATGCTTTTTACTCATATCTCGCGGAAAGCATCTGCGGTAATGTGTGCGACATCCCCATCATTTTGTCATCTTTCTGTCACCCCCAGCATGACTTTTTTTTGAATATAAATATATATTAATAAATATTATAAACCAAGTTAAACTGATTTATCTTGTTCGAGACAAGTAGACTCGACAGAATCAACTTGCATCGATGGGCACAACATGAAATATCGTGTTTTAAAACCATACAACTTTACCTTAACAAGTCTCCTCAATATTTTTCTGTTGTTAGACTGGAATTAATTAATTGGTGATGTCCATATATCAAGATGATGATGTCGTGATGACCAATATTCACTCCTATAAATTGAAGAATGACCCTTTCATTTTGTACAGCTTAATTTTAGAGAGAGAGAGACAGAGAGAGAGAGATTTCTTGCATATAGAGAATGAGTTCACCGTTGATTTGTTCTCCCATTTCCCCTGAGAATAAGAAAGAGGAGGTGATCCGTCTATCTGCAAATTATCATCCTTCTATATGGGGTGATCACTTCCTCTTGTCACCCACGACAATAACATGGTGAGCACGCATGGTTCTTCATCACCCGCCAAGATCAGTTTAAATAATTCTTATTGTTTTTTTAATTTCTTACTCTAATCATCATAATTGTAGTTAAAAGGGTTAACAGTATACCACAAGTAGTCATTTGGTAGAATAATTTTTTTTTTCTTCCCTTCTTGTTATCGATATATGCAGATATCCAATACACAGACAATACAACCAATTGAAGTACTGAAAGAAGAGGTGAAGAAGCTTTTACAAGCTGCTGCTGAAAATCCCCTCCAACAAATGAACTTGATCAACACTATCCAACATCTCGGTGTGGCATATCACTTTGAAAAGGAGATCGAAGAGGCATTACAAATTATATATAATGCCCTCACTAATCACCTCTATGATGATGATGATGATGATCTCTATACCATTGCGCTTCGTTTTTTTCTGCTACGTTTACAAGGGTATAATGTGTCTTCAGGTAAGCCTTATAGAGCTTAAAATACAATGCAGTATAGTGCATGAGATACACTGAATCCTCATTGATCGGTGTATTGAGTCACCAATTATAGGTGTATTAACCTTGTTGGGCGTCGGGAAACTTCTGTGGGGTTGTCGGGGCGTGCAACCACATGGATTAGTCCATATATATAATAATTACAGGTTTTGAGAAGAAAAAAAATATATAAAGGAAGAAAAAGCATCATCCCCACTTTCAAAACATGTAATCCAATGACATGTGGGGCCATGCTATTGGTTTATCAGCTTACCACATAAATTCCTTAACAGCAAATTCGTATTCCCCTTAGTCTCGATAATTCACTCTATTAATTTACGAGTTGCTATTGGCACCACAACTTTTATTATTACTCCCCAATTTCTTAAATTATTTATCACACCCCAATTAATGAATCATGATTTTAAATGGTCGAGATCGATCCTAACCCCTTATTTATTTATTTCTTGCTTAGCTGGAATTTATTTGTTGCCTATGCTCGGGGTTCTCTATGATGAGGAGATCATCCTCACAACAAATCAGTCCAGCCCGAAACTTCTAATCCAATTAGAAAGGGTTTACAAAAAAATTAACAATCCACAGTTCTTCAACTTGTAAACTGGGATTAGAAGTTTTAGAATATGCTGATTTTTTTAGTGAGGATGATCTCCTCACCATAGAGATTATCCTAAAAAAAAATCAGCCCATTTCAAAACTTCTAACCCATATAGGATGAAACATGACAACCATTTAATTGGCTCTTGATCCTCATACATGTTTATAATACGCTTATTAAAGAAAAGAAAAAATATTTGTATTAAGGCGGCAACTTGTGTGGATCCGAGCTGCCTAGTTATGTAGAACATGAGCGGAGAGCCTATGTTAGAACAACTAAACCCGGCGTTAATTTGGGTTTAAGAAACCAGTTCAATCCGAACCCTAGGCGGTATAATATATAAATATTTTGTATTAATTACATATTTTTAAACGATGATTTTTTTTTATTTTTTATTTCTTGTTTAAGATATAAATTTTTTTTACTAATCAAAACAAAATTTGGCTTGTTAACAAGCCCAACCCATTCAACAAATTCAATCCGAGTTTAGAAACTCAAGCTCAGGTTGAGTTTAGGTTAATGAGGTCAAGCTTAATGCTTGCTTGAGTTTATTAACTCGATTTCGGGTTTGCCACTTGAGTTGAGCCTAGGTCAACCTTCCAACATGCATCCCTAATTTGTATTCATTTTATTTGTGCCTTGGTCAAGTTCATTTTGAGGGCATAGAAAAATATTGATAGATAGCCGAAGGTGGCTTCAAACAGGACTTAGTTAACGATGCAAGAGGCATGCTATATCTATATGAAGCTGCATATCTTAGTGTACAAGGAGAAGAAATACTGGATGAAGCCCTCATTTTCACAACTACACACTACCATAACGACCATGATAACTCACCTAAGCTCTCCTCTTAAGGAGGAAGTCGAACATGCGCTATATTTACCATTTCACAGAGGTATGCCAAGACTAAAGGCGAGGCAATATATCTCTATCTATGAAGAAGAAACAACAAGGAATGATTCATTGCTAGAACTTGCAAAGTTGGATTTCAATCTATTACAATCTTTGCATCAGAGAGAGCTGAAGGATGTCTCAAGGTAATTATTCCATTAATTATTAGTCACCTTAGACTATCTCATAGAGAAGGATCATTAGAAAAATGTTTGGTAAATGATCTATCAAAGAGGCCTTGGATGATTTCTCAACATTAATTTTCGGGTGAAAAATACATAAAAGAATAAAACTTTTGATCAAATTATGTAATTGATATGATTTTAATATGAGTCATGATAATCTGACTACCCCATGTGGCATACTCAATCGACTACCCGATGTGACAAGTTTGGAAACCATATATCCACGCTCCTAGGGATACACGTTCCTCGAGAGAATTTTTATGGGGAAGTGCAGCCGTGTATCTTGAGGAGTGCAGATCTACGGTTCCTGAACTTGTCACGTCAAGGTAGTTGATTGAGTTTGCCACGTGGGGTAGTCAGATTATCACGATTCTTAATTATTGAATTATATATTTTTTTGAAAAACAAAAAGTGTATGAATTAAGCTGAATTCACTATAAGATTTTTTTTTTTTTTTAACACAGAAGGGGAAATTCCCAAAAGTGGAGAAATTGTAAAAATTCCCTAAACAATAGACTATTCATCTTAGTTTCAAAAACAGTAAATTAGCATTTTCAGAGCTAGAATATTTTGGTTTAAGTGAGATTTTTTTTTTTCAATTTTATAAAACAATAAATATTTTTTTTCGGTTTTTATTTCATCTAGATGGTTAAAAATAAAATTCCTCTTTATAAAACAGTAAATTTCTTTCCCTCTTTAGCCAAAATGTTTTAATTATGAAAATGGTACTGTACCCTTTTTGGAATAAAAATGAATAGTCTATTGTTTTGAGAATTTTTCAATTTACAGTGCATGTTTTTGTAGAATAGTCTAAATTATATATAAGTATTTTAAAATCATAGCCAATACCTAAAAAACTTTTATATATTTGGGTAAAACAGTTAATTTTCTGTGTGTAATGTTTGGGATTCATTGATATTTGCTTGGTAGGTGGTGGAATGAATGTCGACTTTAAAACAAAGGTACCTTTTGCGAGAGATAGATTGGTGGAGGGTTATTATTGGATATTGGGGGTTTATTTTGAGCCCCAATACTCCATGGTTAGAGTACATATGACCAAAATGATCTCAATTACAACTGTGATCGATGATGTTTACGACATGTATGGTACCTTTGAAGAACTTCAATTATTTTCAGATGCAATTGAAAGGTTTGTAAATAAGTAATGGTAATTATTTTTTTATTAAATGAAAATCAGAAATCTCCATTCTGGCCAAGAATTTTAATTAACCAATTAAATTCTTTAGGTGGGATGTTGCGGCCGCAGATAAGCTACCAGAATACATGTCTGTGTGTTATCAAGCATTATTAGATATCTTCAAAGAACTTGAAGAAGAGATGATAAAGGAAGGAAGATCGTTCTGTGTGTACTACGCAAAAGAATCGGTATGACATATATAATTCCACCTTAACTACCATTATTTATGCAGGCGGATTAAAAGTTTTTAAAAAAAATTACTTAATCAGAATTCTGATATGATTTTAAAATATTTATGTATCCAAATAAATTTATGTATCTGTGTACAATGTTTTGTAATGAATTTTCCTTTAGACTCCTTTGATTTTAAAATATTAACTGAATTCCTTAATATGAAATCAAAGGGATATAAAGTTAAATTTACTACAAATTTTTTTTACATAAATTGTTAAATTTATGGTAAATTACCATTTCGTGAGCCGAATTTACAATTTCAGGTAATTATGCATTTTACTTACCAAAACGTGACTGTGAGAAATCACAGATTTTTTAAGTGACGAGATCGCAGGTTTTAAGTGACAAACTCACTGGTTTTTCCCCAAAGGGACAGTCTGCTGGTTTGTATAGTGATGATCCTACTAAATGTAGTAAAACTTGTGAGATAGTCACTGCGAGATTGTCACTTTAGACCTGCAAAATTGTCACTTTAAAACCTTCGATATAGTCGCCTTTGATGTTTTGGTTATTAAAATGAACTGTAAACCTGAATTGTAAATTTGTCAAAAGTTGGTCAGGTTTTCGTAAATATCTCTGAATTTATCCCCGAGTAGAACTAGGGGGAAGAAAGCACCCCCTCCCCCATGTTTTAGTCAATAGTAGAGATACCCCTACGTTCCAAATTGATGACATGCCACTTCCACGTTTTGGTCAATGTTACAGATACCCCTTGACAGAATTTTCAAGAAGTAGAACGATGGCATTTTGGGTAGAAAAATCAAGGATTTTCTACAAGACATCAAATATGAATGGAATATTTAAGACTAGATTGGCTATTTAACATCTGAAAGATGACTGGTTTGAGAAAATCAAGGTGTTTTTTTGGTTAGAGGATGTAAATGTGGACATTTAGGTCATTTACAGTAGTCTCTGAGAAGAAGATCTAGGTCATTTGATCAAAGACGGGAGGGATATCTTTTAACTCACCTTTTTTCTTTTACTTTTATTGGTACCCCAACTTTTACATATTTTATTTTTAATTTTCAATGGCATTTAGATTTATATTGACATATTTAGTGTTGTTACATTAAATACCAGATGAAAATGTGGGTTAGAGCCAGCTTTCAAGAAGCCAATTGGTATTATACAGGTTACGCGCCAACTTTTGACGAATATCTGAATGTTGCTACAATGTCCACTGCGTACCCTATGCTTTGTGTCCAAGCTTTTATTGCCATTGGAGAAGTGGCAACAAAGGAAGCATTTGATTGGATCAATAGTGTCCCCAAAATAGCTGTGTCTGCTGCTCAAATTGGTCGACTCCTTGACGACATGCTTACTGATGAGGTTAGACATATCTCTAATGTAATTTGGTTAAAATGTAGGTTGATTTACCAAAACTTTGGAGTTGAAAATTGTGAAACTCACAACCATAAATTTTCACTGTGTTCATATCCATTATTTTTGTAAAAAATGCATCGAATATACAACATGCATGCACTCATGGCATCTAATGTCTATTTTGCAAAAAAATGAAGATTGAAAAAGCTAGAGGCGCAGCTGGTTCGAGTGTTGCGAGCTACATGGTAGAACATGGCGTTACAGAGAAAGAGGCATGCGACGTGATACAAAAACTTATCACAATTGAATGGAAAGATTTAAATCAAGAATGCCTCATACAAAATCCATTCCCTCTAGTGTTCCTTAAGCCAATTCTCAACTTTGCACGTATGGCAGAAGTCTTTTTCCGACGAGAGGAAGGATACACTAATGCAACCGGTTGTACCAAAGAAAACATTACCTCACTGTTTGTTAATCCTATTAGCATTCCATAATAGGAAGTTCAATTTGTAAGCTAGCGACTTTTCTAAGTTATTATTGTTGGAGAATAAAAATGTACTGTATTAAGGTGCATGAGATACATTGTATCACTGTCAGTATATCTAATTACAAATAGAAAGTTGTGATGGAGAATGATATATTTAGAATATATCAATTAGAATATTTGTATTAAGTTAGTTCCATATCTTGGTTGATGTAATATTATTTATAAATACGCGTCCAAAGGTTGTTCTCATCCCTGTGAGGGGAGATGCCAACCGTCCCTCCTTTCTACAAACACAGTTCATGTAATATTCAGTCAAGATTTATCAATAAATAGCTTCTTCTACAATTATTAAAAGTGATAATTCCTAGCTAGTGTGCATATCTTTTCTTTATTTTTTATGTTTGCTTAGCAAGTGCAATGGTTTTAATTTACGAAATAAAATACAAGAGTATTGGGTATACATCCTACTTTACAATGATGAAATCGTATCCAGTCCTACCCATCCAAGTTGGGACTAGGGAAATTCCCAAATAACGGTAGAGAAAAAATAATTTTTTTTTTCGAAAACGATACACTCTTTATTTTAATTCAGAAATAGGTAAGTAACCATTTTTTTAATTAAAATATTTTGGTTAAATTGGGGGAAAATTCCTATTTTATAATAGAGTAAATGTTTCCCCACTTTAATTATTTCAGTAAACAGTTAAAGAATGTGAAATTCCGAATGGATTTTCAAGAGGGAATGGCGAGCAAAAATCCTTCTCAAGCTCACAACCCTATCCGATTCTATTAATTGAGGGGGTTCAGACTTAGGACAATGCTATTAAAGGTGACTTGAACTCGACTGTTGGGATATTTCATGGGTTTGAAGATGAGGAATCTTTCTCTGAGTTCGATGTCAAATTGTTGTACTATAACCCAGACACAGCTAGTGGTCGAACAAATGAAGAAAATAATCAGTAGAAGGTCCTAGTTGAACATGGGTTTGCCAAAGAAGACCCGATCGAAGAATCCCCTCTAAATCGTTTTTCCATGTTTGGGTTAGTTTGGAATGTAAGAGGAATTTTGAATTCCTCATCCCAAATTCAATTGAAGAAAATAAGAATGCCTTAAATCCCTTATTCATGGCCATCTTGGAACCCATGTCAAGGTATGAGTCAAATTTTCAAAAAATTCAGGATAAAATTTTCAAATAAAAAGAGGCTAAGTTTTTTATATATCTGGTTTTTATGGTACAAGGATGCATCCGAAATAAAGCTTGTGCTAAGTACTGGTAGTGCTTGATCTTGGAGTTAGAATTGTTGGGAAAACTACCATACAACGTGTAATATAATCACAGCGAAAATTAAACTCTTTCCCTCTTTGAGTGACAAAAATAAGCTAAAAATATCCAACCAATATCAACACCACCATTATACCGAATAATGTCAATTCAAAGTGCAAGATGATCCAACTAAGCAAAATAAACAACCGCAAATAACACAAGATTTTTAGCATGGAAAACCCTTCAAAGTAAAGGTAAAAACCACGGGACTTGTCTCGGTAGTCCACACCCAAATCTTCCACTATCAACAATAATGGGTTACACCAAAGTTCTCTCAAATCAATCTAGAGACTCACAAGATTACAATAAACATTAAGAATACCTATTTTTGGTTCAACAATACAATAAACATCATCTAATAAAGATGGATTCCACAAGAAACAAAAAAGGGGAAAGTTTAAGTCTCACTAATGAAATCTCTCAATAGAGATGAAAAGATAACCTAATCTGAAAAAATAAATCGGTAAAGTTGTAGAGATTGTTGCAAGGATTCTTCATTCCAAATTTGAGTCAAATCGGACAAAGTTTGACTTTTGATCTTCTTGCCCTAACTCTCCAAAGTCCATCCCTTTTCTTTTCTTTTTCTTTCAACCTTGTTATTTTCTTTTTCTCTTTTTTTGTAAATCCAAGAACAACAGCCCCTACTAAAGAACCAACTACTCTCTTTTCTTTTTTCTTTTTTTTCAAGTTGAATGGGCTTCTGCCCTTATTTCTCTTGGGTGGCCCACATGAGGTAGACCCAGCCCAACAAGAATGAAGAATGTTCCAACGAAGATTGGCATTATCTAGGCAATTTGTGAGATCCAAGAATGTAGACAATTATGGGATGGCCTAAAGAATGCAATTGACATATTGGATAATCTTCTAGTGGTAGGTGATTTCAACTCAAAGGTTTTTAGGTCTTTCCATGTAAAGTTTGAAAAATGTTAAGTTTCACTCCATTACAATTGGGATATATACAAGTATGGATACAAAATGAATCTCTTGATTGAAGAGATATATACAATTATAGAAACCACAACAAGAATTCCTATACACATATGGAAATTATAGCAGAGATTTCCAATAGTGATTGCCTATATTAATATAGGAATTACAATAGAATTTTCCCTTGATTACAGGGAGTCTTGTGAGGTCTGATATTGCTAGATTGGTTGATCATGCTAATACACCCCCTCAAGTTGGTGCATGGAGATTAAAAATGCCCAACTTGCTTATCAAACGATGGAAATGATCACGTCCAAGAACTTTAGTGAACACATCAACTAGTTGATCATGGGTAGATATATAACTGGTTTGTAAAATGTCGGTTTGGAGCTTCTCACACATGTGATGACAATCAATTTCGATGTGTGTGGTTCTCACATGATAGATTTGATTAGCAGCTATGTGAAGAGTAGCTTGGTTGTCGCAAAAAAGAGTAGTTGGTTGGTCACAAGGAATGCCAAGAAACAGTATTTTGCTTCAGCGGCTGAACGAGAAACAGTATTTTGTTTCTTTATTTTCCAATATAGGACTATCTCAAAAAAAGATACAACAACCGATAGTAGAATGATGGGAAGAAGGGCAGCTGGTCCAATCAGAATCACACTAATCAATGGGATGTAATGCACTGGCTGAAGAGAGTAGAATACCGGTTCCTGGAGTGCCTTTCAAATACTGTAAAACATGTATGGCAGCGTCCATGTGAGGTTTCCTAAGCTGGTGCATAAATTGGCTAAGGATATATATTGACAAGATAATATCAGGCTCGGTTGTTGCGAGATAAATCAACTTGTCGATGAGTTGACGATACTGTGATGGATCAGATAAAGAATCTCCTTTGTCAGACAATCGTAAATGTTGTTCCATAGGAAAATTAGATGGTTTTGTTCCCAATAAGCCCATGTCAGTCAAAATGTCCAACATACTTCCGTTGACAAAGAAAGATGCCTTGTTTGGAATGGGCTACTTCAATTCTACGAAAGTTCTTCAAAGTACAAAGATTTTTCATATGAAATCGGTTACGCAAGAATTCATTTAATTGGGCAATAGCTTGAGGATCATCACCGATGACAATATCATCAACATAGATGAAGACAAAAGTCTTACTAGAGGGAGACAGTTTTGAGAATAACGAGTAATTAGCCATGGACTATTTAAATCTCTAATCTTGCAAAGTATCAGAAAATTTTGTGAACCAATTACGAGAAGCTTGCTTGAGTCTGTATAAAGACTTAAATAGCTTGAAAACTCATGGCTCCCTCTTTTGTGAGAATCCAGTAGGAAGAGTCATATAGACTTCCTCTTCTAAGTCACCGTGGAGAAAGGCATTGTTGACATCTAATTGATGCAAAGGCCACCCAGTTGAAATGGCAAGAGAGAGAAGACAATGAACAATCACCAATTTCGCAACAGGTGCGAAAGTTTCATGCTAATCTAAGCCTTCTTGTTGGGTGTATCCCTCAGCAACAAGACGGGCTTTACGGTGTTGTATTGTACCATCAACATGCATTGATTTTGTAAATCCATTTGCAACTAATGGGATGTTTATTTGGTGGTAGAGAGGTAGGAGTCCATATATGATTCTCTTCTAACGCTTTTATCTCATGAGGCATGGCATCTTGCCAACGGGCCTCCTTAACTGCTTGGTAAAGGTGTGAGGCTTAACATCAGAAGTAATGGCATTGAAAAATGCATGATAAGAATAGGATAAATTTGAATAGCATGAATAGTTGGATAAGAAATATGGAGTACCTATTTTAGCTAGTTTGTCAAAGGATCATGGAGATGGGCATTGAGCAACAGCGGAGCATTCAAAATCAGCAAGATAACGAGGTGGAATTCGTTCTTGTGTGGAACACCTAAGAGGATTAGGGATTCCATTAATGGTGGAAACAAAGGAAACATGACCTAGGGATGAAATTGGTGTAGTTATTGAAGGAATAAGACCGGTAGGGGATGGGTGGATGGTGGTGTTTGTGTCCATGACAGCTGCATTATGCCAAAGGGTAGATCGGGTATTGAGCTGTGATGGAGGTTGGTCTTGAATAGGCAATGGGATGACAATATTTTCTTTTGTGGCTGTTTGAGCTATGTGAAATGGAAAAATGTGTTCTTGAAACTGCACATTACAGTGGATGAATGTTTGTTTGGTTTCAAGGTCATAAACTTCGTAGCCTCGTTGGCCATAGGGATAGCCTATGAAGATACATTGTCGAGCTCAGAGATCAAACTTCTGTTTATGAAAGGTGTTGTGGGCTTAACACATACAACCAAAGATCCTTAAGTGCTTGTAAGTGGGTTGGGAGCGGAAAAGGACTTCATGAGGACTTTTGTTATGTAGAAGAGGTGTAGCACTATGTGAAAAAGGCCCATATTTGACTGTCTTAACCCGTCAAATTTTGAGAAATTTGACAAACCCTCCCGTCAAATATTCTCTTGTAGAATTTTTTTTATTGATGGCCTTGGACTATCAAATTATTGGAGAATGGGCTTCAAAAAAAAAAAAAAACTTCATAAAGTATGACCGTCGAATTTGGAGGTTTAACAAACAATATCACAGTCCTCTAATTCACCAATCACAATGAACGAAATAATAAAAAAAAATCAGAAAAATAAAAATCATAAAACGAGCTCCAAATTAAACTAAACAACCCAAAATTCATATTAGGAGGTCTAAAGTTTCTTACAAGACCTTAGAAAAGCTTCGGTCTTGAATATAAGATTTCCTTCTTCTAAATCTTCTCTCATCTCAAGATACTCTACAGCACATCTCAACCCAGAGATGTTTCCAGCAGTTAGATCAACAGCTATGCCGTAACGAAATTTTGCACCAACGGAAGCATCCTTTTCCAATGCCGTCTTCTCCATTAATTTCACCTTCTCTGTAATTGAGAGAAGTGGGAGCTCAGTCCAATCCAACACTGGTAGTAGTTGTGATCCATGTAGGGAGACTTGACAGCCCATGAGCTGATTCGAGGTATCAGACTTGACTCAAACATGAAAGCCAAGGAATCAGTTATTCTAAATGGTGGTGCATTCTCTCCGTTCACAATTGTGGCCTGTTGACAATAAAGTGAACATTAAGGATCCAAAGTGAAGCAGAGTTAATTACAATTTGATTAGAACAAGTTTTATACCTCAAATGAATTGGTATCAGGACTGGGGGGCGTAATGCAACTGTGAAGGCTTGCCCCTCCTGGAAGAAATCCATCAGCTTTGGCCTACAATGAGGTCAATAAGGTTATCTGTGTGAATACAAAAACTGAACAAAGTAGAATCCCTTATGTTTGGAAAATTCACATTTCAAAATGTTAATTTTCCACAAAATATAACAAGCATATCATTGAATGAAACAATACCCAGTTAGATGATCTAAATCAATGATGTGTAGAGTTTTGTTGGAGACATCATGATTTTAAATCTCGTCAGAGACTGAGATGACTCATCCGATATGTCTCGGTATCATCCATGAATGAGATGGATAGACATGTCAAGCATATCGGACGAGATTTAAAACCACAGTTCATTTTTTCTCATCGTTGAACGAGACGACTCAAACTTATCGAAAAACTCATCCGAGGTGACTTGGTCTCGTTCATGGACGAGATGAGACATCAAAACGTGTTTTAAAACCATGGGAGTCATCACTAAGTTTTTTCCTGGCCATTTAAAATGACAACAAAGATTGGATGGCAGGAGCCAATGAGGCAAAAATGAGGGGTTACATCCATCTTTTCAAACTAATGAGTGAGTCATCTTCTTTCATAAACAACAAGCTTAATAATAAAATTATATACAGAAGTCATGAACTGTAGTTTTTTTTTTTTACCTCGTATTTGCCTTAAATTAGACCCATAAATTCACTCATACAATTGCGATGGTAATATGGAGGGCAAAACGTATACTCAGCAACCAACCATCGAGGTGGGAAAATGACAAAATCATGCAATGCAATACCAAGCTTCTTAGATGGCGCCGTCAATACTGCCATTCAGTTAAGAAAAAAAAACAATACAACTTAAACAAGAAGTGTATATGAACACAAAGATTACTTGCTTTTATGTTATCTAATAAAAATATGTTGAGAGGTTGAAACACACAGCTACCAGTATTTATTGAAGGGTCACCATGATCCATCAAAACAGTATTGAATTGGCAGAACTTACTTAGATCATACTGCAAGGTACATAACTCAAGGTAATTTCAAATTTTCAAAATTTTAGTAACAATCACTTATTAATAATTTCATAGAAGAAGAGCCAACAATTCCAAGAAAATTGCATTTATTTCTACAAAATTAGGATGGAGGAATTGTATTATATATGCTTGCATAAAAGAGTCACCATATGCTAGAATCAAAAAATTTACACACACACGCACACAAAAATATGCATATTCTGTAGTCATCAATAAAATCCTCAAACTGTCATCTTACAACTTTTGTAAGGAGTGACTCAATAATCACATTGTCTCCTTAGTTAAGACTAGGCGGACTCTTTTGCAAAACCCCCTCTTTTGTTGTACAAATGGTATTGTTGATTTGTAACTCTTCAGAATTGAAAGAAAATTATAATCTGGAAGTTTCTCTGCCAAGATAAATAATTCTACTCATTAACACTATAACTGATTTAAGTCATTTGGTGATTTCTGGACTTGTACCAAAGACTCTCTCTTTAGATCCTTAACTTCAAAGGAGCCTCAAATCTGTGTTTATTGGTCCAAGTAAACATTGTTTACCACCAACCAAAGTTAACAGCAAATAAGTACACAAAACAGTCTTCAGTTTGCAATTGTGAGACAACAACACTGAAAAGTATATAATGTTCCTTCTTGCCATTTCTCCTGACAGCCAACTAACCATATAAATAAATAAAAGTCCAACAGAAACAAATCTCCTCCACAGCTTATAAAACCCCACTTTTATATATATTTTTTATATCACTTTTAAATTATATAATAATATAATATACACATTAAAAAGTTCCAGATATTTTGGGTTTCATCCTCTCTCTCTCTCTCTCTCTCTCTCTAGTGATAGATCTATTCAACCACAGCAGTGGTATTGGTGGCGAGGGGAGCTTGGCACGTGGGAGAAGCACGTGTGATGGAGAGAATATCAGCAAAGTAAGGACTATCAGCAGGTTCTCTCTTCCCTTCTGAAACCTCCTTGTACTCTGCCATCAACTTGTCCCACTTCTCCCTACACTGCTTCCCATCCCTCTTCACACCCTCAGCGCACATTAGCCTCACCACCTCTTCCCACAACTTCGCTCTCCTAAGGAGACAATGTGATTATCTGATACTAATCAGATATTCAGCTTATCGATATACTGAACACTACTGATATTTCAAGATATTGGTTACTAGTGTATTTTATCCAGCATACATTTCACTCCTAAGACCCCACCATACTTGTTAGGCAGCAAAGATTGGTATATTCACTAAATTTCCACAAAGTTTAACAAACAATCCCAAGACAAAATTAACTAACATCCAAAACCAAAATAATTCAAACAGTATACAAGAAGAAGAAGAAAAAATTTGTGGAGAACTCGAGGAACACTTCCAGGCTGCGAATTATAAAGTAGATGCAAAATGTACATTTAAGATGGCCCGGATTGGCAGCTGGTGAGCAATCAGCCCTATCATGGCATCCTAGGAGCTTTGTATTCACTTCATCAGGGGACAACCCTATCGTCCTGTGTCCAATTGATATAATCAGAGCCCTCTTCAACTTGGCAAATCCCCACTTGGAACTTGAATTTGGTGTTACCAAACACTTACCGGACATAGTTTCCATTAGCATCCTCCACATGAACGCATCTATCTATCTTGTTGATGCATAGGACACGGAACAGGTGAACTCTCTCTTTCTCTCTCTCTCTTTCATCAATTCATAGTCCATTGGTGAGTCTTACACTTAATGAGAAGATCACACGGCCAAAAACATTATAATAAGCTGAAATGAATGACAGACTCTAATAAATGAAATCCTTGAGGGCTCCCAAGTCTATGAGTCAATCCTATCTGCTCAATCACTCTCTTACAGAATATCAATTCCAACTAATACCAAATTGCAACCACTTCAGGTAAAGAACATGAAGACGGTAAAAATGTAGAAATGTATTGTAAGATATGCAATACGTTACAATACATCATATGGTATCAAAAAAATTCATTCATATACCTCAGAAATCAGAGAATTCATCAAAACCCCATTAAAGATCTGATGAATGCTTCTCTTTAGTTCTGGAATACGTTTGAACTTCAAAACCCCAAAAAATAATTAAATTTAAAAAAATTTCAGGACTTAGGAGAGGTACGTTAAAAAAGCTTACTAATGCCCCTTCAGTTCAGGTCTCCATAAACTTTTGTGCTTAAAGTCGTGTAAGGTTTGATTTGCTGGTATGGCTTTAAGACATAATGAGCACCACTCCTTTTAAAATGATATTTTTATTTTTTGGGTAAGCTAAGCTGGCTTTAAAAAGATATTATTCCTTAACTATGCAAAAGATTATCGACAAATTTGACTCCATCAACCCCGAAGGTTTGACAAGATGGCCAAGATCACATCTACTCATGGGATTTTGTAATAAAAAACCCATATTGATCTGATCAATGATTATCAAAATCAAACAGGGATGGATGGTCACACTCTTCCGAAACAAACATTATTCACTATGATCGATCGATGATCAACATCAACTTAGTCAAAATACAGTCTCTATTGCTCATGACCATACATCAAGTTGTGTAACCCACATCTATGCGCTCATCTCGCTCACTTGTATGTGTTTTGCCGCTCCTAGGTGCCACAAGCATATGCGTGTCATGCCCATTCCTAGGCACCATGCCTATGATGCCTAGGTGTCATATATGCATCGAATCCATCAATATAAATGGCAATCTCAAACGACAAACAATTAGAGGAATCCTAGATACTAAGGTCTAACCAATACTAGTGCAATATGTGTGCTAAACAGATTGCCTAAACAAAAAACATAATTGGCCACACTCAAGAGTCACGATGGAAGGCAAGAAGGCATGCAGTATCAAGAGGCACTGGCCATGGACTCGATTAGGAGTTGATAACCTTCGGGGACTGTAGTCTGCAGCCTCACACACTCCGCTAATGCAGGAACATCAGCATTGGGATCTAAATACCAGGCCAGTAAGAGCAACAAGTGAAAATCTAAAATCCGCTTTACAAATGTACGAATACCGATCAAAAGGCATCATGTCAGACACCTTGTATCCATGTCAAGCACCAAGAAATGTGCTCATAGCTAAGAAATGAAGATGATAACTTTAGAAAAAGAGTGTGTAACCGAGAATCCACAAACTATTGAGTGAAAGGCATAAACAGGTCATAATATAATGCCCACCAAACACATAAGCAGTCCATAAAATACCCTCAATTAAAAACAATACATTTGGTATTTCAAAACCATGGCGATGATCAAACTAAGCAATTTTGGATGATGGGCTCTTGTTCAAGTATCCACTGAATGAAAGGAAGCTAACTGAAAACATAAAATAAAATAAAAGAATTAATCTCATTTAGACAGCAATATAAGGCTTCTATTTCACAAACAGTTTGATCTTATAAAGAGCATGATCAAAAGCCTACACTACCTTGGCTTACAAGTGAATATAAAAGAATAAACAATATTACTCGAGAAGCAAAACAATATACTTTCATGTTGTGCATGCATGGTTTCGGTACCAATACCTGTTTCCTTCTATCCATCCAGGGAAGGGCTCTCTATAAGTGCTCTCGATAATGCTGGGATGGACGATGACTACAGGTATTTCCCATCTCATGTTGTCTATCATCATCTCACCCATGGCCTTTGTAAATACGTAAGTGTCTTGCCAACAGTAGATTCTTGCCCTGTGAAGACCAATATATATATTTCCATCACAAATACATACCCATTTCATTTCAATTTTCTTGTTGTGTGTGTTTTCCAATAAATACTCATGAAGAAAATTGAAAAAACTAAAGAAATAAATAAATAAAGAAAGAAAGATAGAAAAAAAGATAACAATGTTGGATTGTGGTTGGTGATCTATCGTACGTACTTGGTAGGGTTGGTGGGTCTATTATTGCCTTGGTGGTTTTATTTATGTGATCTACGCACAGTTTCATATGCTCACATTTACTTACCAGTTGATACATGCAAGAAGAGCTTAAGTTTCTTGCACTTCTTTGCGAAGTTCATAAGCCGACAAGGTCCTCTCGTGTTTATGTCTAGAGCAACATCATACCTTCACTTTTATAAGAACCAAAATGAGACTACAATCATCATGAACACAAGCATATATACTCAAGGATATATTGGACAGACCTCTCATTGAAATTTGTATTCACTGCTGAATTTACGATTATATCTACTTCATTTGCAATCTCATCAGCTAAGTCTGTTTCGATTCCAAGATTGGATTCACAAACATTTCCCGCCACAGGAACCAACTTGTTGAGCATGAAAGACTCGTAGGAGTTTCCATGGGTTTGTCGGAAAGACTTGAAAAGTTGTGTGTTTATGATCTAAACAACAAAACCACATTGTAAAACATGCATGATATTTAGAGCATTAAGAAATTAAGAAGTTAATTTGAGTTTATACATATCAGATGAAATCATCTACAAAAAATTTTCAATCTCCCCATTGCTTCTTCATTGCTTTTTGGCCCTCATCAATAAAAAAATCTTATCCACCTCAGGCACAGTCCTTAAAATCTTCTCAACAAGAAATGCAAATATGATAAAATCCAATCAAAAAATTATAAGACCATGTTAATATCTATAACTGTCAGTGGTCTGTGTCACTAGATCAGACCATGGAAACATTGACTACATGCCTTTCTCCCATGTGGAGTGAGTGAGGCAAAGGCATAAGATGTGATAAATTGTATGAATAGACATGCAAAAATAAAATGAAAATCTACATGCTTACAGGACATATCTGATCCGTCCATCAGGCACAAGCATTGGCATCATTGCCATGCCAGCAGGAGTGGGCCCCCTGCCATATATCAGTGGCTGCAAAATAAACATAATTCAAGATCAGAAATGTAAAAAACACATAATAGTACTCCACTTGGCTGTGTCCCAAGTGGAATCACAAGTTACTATTTATTTACATTCAAACAGAAACTGTGCTACAACTTTTGTTAATGAACTAAAAAAAAATCACCTGAGCAAAGCTTGCACCACCAAACCCTGCACCCATGCCACCATAAGCACTACCTGCCAACCCATACCCCATTCGAGGTGGATAGCTTGGAAGCAAAGAAGACTTGTGCAAATTGAGTCCTCCATCAGATTTCCAATTAGCTTGTGGCTTTGCAAGAGAACACTCGAGAAGTTGCCCTGTCAATGAGAATAAAACCCAACCAACTTCATCTATTAGTCACTTAACAAATAGAATTAAAAAAAAAAAAAAAACAATGTAAGATCCATTAAATAATAATCACCATCTACTTCATATTTCTCAGTGTTTTTGAGTGCTTTCATGGCACTAGACCTCTCGGCAAAGTGCACAAAACCAATCCAATAGTTATTAGCAGGCATAAGCACATTATTAATGAAATTTCTAATGATCCAGTCTGGAAGATTTTCAAGATCAATTTAAACTGATCAGCTAATTGCCATAATCGGATTAATTAACCGTTTTTTTAACTCTAATCAAGGTTAGCGTTCAAAATTTTTCTTCAGAATTTAAGTGAATAATGAAACTTTGTTGGAATCTATCCAGGGTTTTTGATTGTTACAACTTGCAACTATCAAATCGAGAAATAAATGATTCTAGGGTTCCAAAAATTAAGTTCAAGCATTCCAAATTCTCAGACAGTTTAAGAAAATTGGAAGCAAAAGTAAACCTCAATCATGAATCATGATGATATACAGATAAATATGAATTTGGAAAGGAAGAATAAATACCTTGAACTTGGCTTGCTTAAGTATCAGAACATCTCCAGTTGTCCTCAGATCGACAACCACTGCAGGAAAAACCAGAAACAGATTGATACCTCTATTAACGAACTTAAAAAAATATGAAACCCTAAACCTAATCTTGAGAACAAACAGAGAGGAGATTTGGAGGGGTTTGTCAATGGAGGAGAGACAAACCTTTGCGGACTGAAGTTGATAGGTCACTTTGAGAGAGACTGTCAGAGAGAGATGGAGAAGACGATCGATCGAAAGAGAGATGGAGAGATCGATCAATCGAGAGAGAGAGAGATGGAAAGAGAAAAAGAGCGAGGTCGTCCGAGAGTAAGTGAGACAGAAAGAGATACAGTGAGTGTTACAGTGAGAGAGATGAGATCGAGAGAAAGGGAGAGCGTGAGAGTGAGACTGGAAACGTGGTCCACGGGCCGTGGTTTTTGAGTTTTAAAATTCGTCGGGCCAGGCCCAACAAATTGTTTTATTAAAATTCGGAATTTTCACGTAGTATAGGTAATCTTTTGATCAAGTAGGAAGCTATTAGGACACATTCACCCCAGAAATGCAGTGGTAAGTTTGCTTGGAATCGTAGTGCTCAAGCAACCTCGAGTAAATGTCGATGTTTTCTTTCGACTACCCATTATGTTGGGGTGTTCCAACACAAGAATGGTGATGCATGATTCCATTTTCATGGAAATAAGTTTGCATTTTAGTGCTAAAAAATTCATACCCATTATCAGTTCTTATGGTGTGGGCCTTTCTCTCCTTTATGTCACCCAGTTCATATCTCCACGTACTTTGGCTTAGTTTGGTTCACACATGCGGGGGCTTGTTGAGTTTAGTCCCACATCAGACACAAATTACCTTGTCTCTTTCGATATAACCTCCTGGGCCTCCCCACTCATTGCTAGTTGGTTTTGACTTGGACCTCCAAATCTATCATTCCACTCCTCCAGATGTACATTCTTTCGGATGGAGTTGATGATCTTAATTTCACCATTGATTTTGATCAAACTTTTTTCGAATAACCTTCTCCTATCCATAATGGTTGGAGACGACTATAAAAGATTGAAGACCCTAGTGTGGGGTTTGGCAATATTCCTTCGACGATCTTATTAATATTCAGATGAAAGAAAATGAATAAAGGAGAAGATCTACAGTGAACTTGTAGAGTATTTTTTTACTTGTAGACTTTTAGCCAGACAACTTTTAACTCACCCAATTCCAACTAATCCCATTCCTAACTTACCCACTCCCCCCCCCCCCCGGCCTTGATTCAGCTTGGTAATTTGGTTTTTATAGACAAAATGCAGATACCTATGTTACCATATGGTTAATCTAGGTGTTTAAATGAATTGTTGAATTGAGGTGTAGTTGAGTGCTTTGAGAGATGAACTCATATTAGTTAGTAGGATTGTGAAAGTGCCCTCGATCTGTGGCTACGGATCAGCTTTTTGTTCTTCGGGAGTCGCCACCTAATTTTACAGTCTACGAATCGACATATGACTCTAAACAGATAAAAGTACTGAACTACAAAAAAATGGGTCCGAGGATTACGTTACGGGATTGGAAGGTGTTAGGCACCAATCCCACTCAACGAACGTCGGTTTCTACTTTTTTTTAAAAATTTTATATTATAGGAAAAAATAACGTAAAAATCAAAATAAAAAGATTGCCTTCTTTATCTAGGTAATTGCGATGGTTGATTTTCTTAGAAACTGGCGGAGAACGTTCCTCTTGTGAATCTTCATACTTTTGTCTCCATCCTTAGATCGATTTTTGAGTTTTAGGATGAGATTTTCTTTTTTTAGATTTGAATATTTTCTGATTTTTTTGGGTGTTTTTCAGAGTTTGTAGGTATTTTTTAAGTAAAAAATAAGGTTTGAGTATTAGGTATGGACTTAAGACTTTATATTTAGAGTTTTAAAAAGTCTTAGGAGAGTTTTTGACTTCTCTTTCCTAAGATTTTTCTTGACCTATGAATTTAGGTGGAGGAGGTTTCTTTTTAAAGAGCTTTTTGGAGATTAGGATTTTGATTAGGACTCTTAAAGATAAGGTTAAGTTGTTTCACTTAGGTTTTGTTTGAATTATGAATTTTGACTTATGTAGAATGAAATTTTTTTAAGTTTTTGGAGAGCCCCTTAATGGAAGGTTATTTATTAAATTATATTTTTAATTCTTCACGATCCCTTGTGGAGGGTTTTTTATTAAATATCATATGGGTCCCACTTAAATAAATGGGCCACCACTTAAAATTTAACCCATGGGCTTAATTAATTAATTTTATATGTTCAAAAATTTTAATTTTATTTATTAAGATTTCACTTTATGTTAATTAATATTTCAATTATTAGTTTCAAAATTTTTAATTTTAAGGTTGGAAAATTATCGTTTTGCCATCAAATAGAACTTTTGCGTTGAGATGTTGTTTTTCGATATTTTGAGATATTTTGAAATCAATTTTTCATAAAGAATTCACTAAGAGTATCAATTTGTGTCACTTTTGAGTTTTTGTCGTGAAATTATCATGGACCCTATTAGGGTGGTTTTGTAATTTTGTGAAAATTGATGAAACTGTTTATTTGATTTTAATTTATTGTTTTATATATTTGAAATAGTTTTCCTAAGAGTAATGTAGGCTTTAGGGATGTTTTGATATTAGGGGTATTTTGGTAATTTAGTCATTTTTAATGATTTTTCTCGGCAAACTTCTTTTTGTTTGAAAATGATGATTTTTATGTTTTGGATCATATTTTATTAACATAATGTGATTTATAAAGTTTTTCTTTCATGAAATATCTCATCGAGACTTTGGAAATACATCTAGTAATAAATAAAAACATTAGAATATTCATTCATCATTGGGAACCGTTACAATCAGGTTAACGAGTTGATTAATCAGGCAAGTGTCAAAATGGGGTGTCTACCAGATTGAACTTGATATGTAAATATTGTAGTTTATTAAATCTGAAATAAAATATCTTTGACACATGGTGTCCTATAAATCTGATTTAGATATTTTTGTATCTTATTTAAAGTAAATGAATATACTTGAATTTAGATACGAGCTTGGGATCAAATATGAGCCCGGGTTCAAGACAGATATGAGTTAGGGATCAGACACGACCTTAGGCTTAAGTCAAATACGAGCTCGAGTCTTTCCTTATATGGTGAGAATAATAAATTCTTGGGGTGTACATGTCATAATCTTAGGTTGGGACAAAAGTGATTTCCACAAATACCATATTGCACTCGAGTGCATTATCAATGAAGGATTTTGACTAATTTGTAATAAATTTAGAGTTGATAGATGTGGGTATGGATTTGATTTGCTATTTTGGGAGTCGCTACCTAGTTTTATAGTCTAGGAACCAAATATGATTCTAAATAGATAAGAATCATAAAATCACGAAAATATTATGGGTACGGGGATCAGGTTACAGGATTGGAAGGTATGAGACATCAATTCCGCTTAGAAAAAAATGATTTCTACTTTTTTCAAATATTTACATTGCAAGAATGACTTGAATCTAAAATATAAAAAATTATCTTTGTTTTTATCCGAGTGATTGCAACGATTTGTTCCCTCAAAAACTGGTGGTAAGCATTCCTTGTGTGAATTTTCTCAATTTGTCTTTATTTCTAGATCTACTCCCGACATTTGAGATGATACTTTCTTTTCCTAGATTTAAATATATATATATATATTATATATATATATATATATATATATATATATATATAATTTTTAATCTTTTGAGTTGTTTTTAGTATTTTTGAGTGTTTTTTATGTTGAAAATTAGGGTTTTGAGTTAGGTATTGACTTGTAGATTCAGATTTAGGGTTTTGAAAAAAGTTTTGGATAGATTATGACTTTTGTTTTCTAGTATTTCTCAAGATCTACGATATTAGGTAGTAGAGTTCTCTTTTTAAAGAGTTTTATTAATAAAATTAGGGCTTGATTAGGTCTCTTAGAAGTAAAGTCTATCTCTGATTAATCTTTTAAGTAGTTTAGATAACATTTCAATTAGTTTTATTTAGATTTTGCTTTTTTGACTTACGTATAATGAGTTTTTTAATTTTGGAGAACTCCTCAATGGAGAATTCTTTATTAAATTATTCTAAATTCTTTGGGACCTTCGGTGGAGGTTTTTTTTATTAAATATCAGTTAGGCCTTACTTGAATAAATGGGTTGTCACTTGAAATTTGGCCTATGAGCTTAATTAATTAAATTTATCTGTTCGACAAATTGAATTTGATTTATTAAGATTTCACTTTACATTAATTAATATTTTAATTATTAGTTTAAAATTTTTAATTTTTAGATTGAAAAAATTATCGTTTTACCCTCAAAGATGACTTTTGAGTTGAAATGTCATTTTTTTATATTTTCGAATGTTTCAAAATCAATTTTTCATAAGGAATTCAATGAGAATATTGGCTTGCATCACTTATGAATTTTTGGCATGAAATGATCGTGGACCTTATGAGGGGCATTTTCATAATTTTGTCAAATTTTGTGAAAATTGATGAAATAGTTTATTATTTTCTAAATGTAACATAGTCTCTTGGGATATTCTGGTGTTAGGGGTAGTTTAGTAATTTGATCATTTTTTGATGATTTTTCTCGTAAAGTTTCTTTTTATCTCAAAATGATGATTTTTATATTTTGAGTCATATTTTCCTACTGTAACTCACTTTCTAAAGTTTGTTTGCTTGAAATATCTCATTCGAGCTTTGAAAACACATGTAGTAACAAATAAAACTTTAGAATATTTATCCAATATTGGAAACTACTGCAATCAAGTTGATTAATTAAGCAAGTACAAAAATGAAGTGTCTACAGATGCCCCTCTTTGACAGAAAGTTAAAGTAAATTAGATAGCAAATCTACTTTGATAGATAATGCGATATCTGAATGCCAAAGTTAGTGATAGTTTATTTTGTAGCTCATTTAGCAATTGATCGAGATGTACAGATTTCTGAGGATAAAAGTTGTTTGGTCTTTGCGGATGAACTATCACTGACAGTATCAGATCCTTAAATTTCAAAAAATTCTCCTAACTAATGCAAATGTAATGAATGTGCACGTGTATGCAATAGTGTAATAATGATTTTGAAAAGGCGCACTTTCATTTTGCACATTCATGAAGGGAGGATAACAAACTTAATAATAAAAAGAAAGCTGAGTAAGATAACTGAGCGAAAAATCTTAAGAAAAACCTGAGTAAAGTCTGAGCAAGGTCTAAGTAAGTCTGAGTAAAATCTGATATAAGGTTTGAGTAAGTTTGAGCAAAATATGATTAAGATCTGGGCAAAGTCTGAGCAAAATCTGAGTATAATCTGGGTAATATATGAGTAAGGTCTGAGTGAGATCTAAGTAAATCTGAGGATAATTTGAGTAAGGCTTAAACATAATCTGAGCATATAGGTCTGAGTATTATCTGAGCATAAATTGAATATCCTACTGTACCTAGAGTACACATGGAGGTGTGTGCATAAGAATGTTTGGGGCACATGTGTATGTGTGTAAACGACTGATAATCACGAAGCAAAGGATCTACGGTTCTGTGAAGGAAGTGTACAAAAAAGGGAGTCAGATTATCACAACTAATGTGTGTATGTGTTTTAAGAAGATAAACTAAGAAAAGAGATCGAACATGAATAGACATGGCTGCCTAGTGCACCAAGCCTATAGGTCGCAGATGGAATGCGAGATTTTTTTTATTCTTTTTAATTGAATTGCTCACTTGGATTCTATTAGTTCTAATAGAATTGGACAGGATGTGGTTCTAGGTTTTAGATTGTTCAAATTAACTCCTTAATGTATATAGGATGTATACATATTCCACCAAGGACTTTTAATTTGGTCAAGCTATCCCAAGGATGATTGGTTTTCAAACTTGTGATAGAAATCTCTCATTATTTTCATTCAATCATAATATGACAATTGACAATAAATCTGATCATTCATGTGTAGCTTCTCAAGGATCTGTGATGGATGTTTTGTTCTTTGATACGTAAGCATTCAGTACGTTGTTGGGTCCTTACCCTATATAAATTTCTGTACATACAATGTCTCTTTCAATACAAGATTGAAGAGTTAAAGAAGCACATTCAACCTCTATCCGATCCATCCCAATAGTAGAATTTAATCCTAAACTAGATAAATAATCAGCACATTATTGGATAATGTTAACGTCTTCATAAAGTCTTGATGTTAGCATCTCCCCACCACCACCACAACATATATATATATATATAGGGTCAGGTTCAAGGGCCATATGAAAAAACATATGTAAAAACTTTCGTTTTTAATAAAATTTTAAAATATGTGTTAGAAATTTTGGATTGAGCTGATTTTTTGTGAGGATGATCTCTATGATGGGAAGATCATCCAAAAAAAAAAAAAAAAAATCAGCCCAATCTGAAACTTCTAACCCCATTAAAAGTGATTTAGAATGTGGACCGTCGATTTTTTACCAATTTTTATCACTAATTTGTAAATCACTTTTGATGGATTTAGAAGTTTCTGATTGAGCTGATTTTTTGTGAGGATGATCTTTTCATCATAGTGACCATCCTTGCTAAAAATCAGCTCAATCCAAAACCTCTAACTCTTATTTTGAAAAATGAAAGTTTTTTCATATGTTTTCTTATATGGCCCTTGAACCGCCTCCATATATATATATATATGACTTAAAAGTTTTGGATTGAGGTGATTTTTTGTGAGGATGATTTCTATGATTAAGATATCATCCTCACAAAAAGTTAGCCTAATATGAAACTTCTAACCCCATAAAAAATAGCTTATAAACTATTGGGATTGGATTGATTTTTAGTGAAGATGAACTCCTCACCATAGAGATCATCATCACAAAAAATCAGCACAATCCAAAACTTTTACGTCATATAGGAAAAATTCTAGCTCCTTAACGTTGGTTGCTGAACGCTATATAGATAACATTTGGTAACTAACGTTAAGGAGCCAATGCCTTTTTCTTATATGGGTTAGAAGTTTCGAAATGGGTTGCTGTTTTGTCATGATGATCTTTGTGACGAGGGGATCTCCTTATAAAAAATCAGCCCAATCTGAAACTTCTAACCCCATAAAAAGTGATTTAGAATTGTGAATTTTTAATTTTTTATTGTTAATTTGTAAACCACTTTTGATGGGGTTAGAAGTTTTAGATCAGAAATAATTTTTTTTTTCTTCAGGATGATCACCGTACCATATAGATCATTCTTATAAAAAAATTCAGCAAAATTCGAAACTTGTAAGTCATATAGGACAAATTTTAACTCCCAATGTTGGCTCTTTATATATATTGCTAGCATTCAACAACCAATGTTAAGGAGCCAACACCTTTGTCCGATATGACTTCAAAGTTTTAGATTGGGTTGATTTTTTGTGAGGATGATCTCCTCATCATAGAGATCATCCTAAAAAAAAATTAGTCAAATCTTAAATTTCTAACCTTGTCAAAAGTGGTTTACAAAATAACAATAAAAAATCGACAATCATAATTCTAACCACTTTTTATGGGGTTAGAAGTTTTAGATTGGGCTATTTTTTGTGTGGGTGTTCTCCTCACCATAGAGATTATCTTCACTAAAAATTCAGTCCAATCCAAAACTTTTAAGTCATATAAGACAAAGGCGAATGAGAACTTTTATATATATATATATATATAATATATATATATATATATATATATATATATATATATAGGGAGCGGTTCGGTAGTCCTAAAGTTTGCCAAACAAGGTGCCAAATATTTTTTGTAAATTACTTTTGATGGGGTTAGAAGTATTGGAATAGGCTAATTTTTAATGAGGATCTCAACAGTGAAGAGATCATCCTCACTAAAAATCAGCTTATTTTGAAACTTCTAACCTTTTTACAAGTTGAAGAATCGTGAACTGTCCAATTTTTATAAATCACTTTTTATGGGGTTAAAAGTTTTGGAATAGGCTGATTTTTGGTGAGGATGATCTCTTCATAATAGATATCATCCTCACAAAGAATCAACTCATTTCAAAGCTTCTAACTCATGTTTTGAAAAATGTTTAGCACCATGTTTGGCAAACTTTAGGGTTGCTGAACCACCCCCATATATATATATATATATGGGAAATGTTCAGCACCAAACATTTTAGCAAAACATTTTTCAAAACATGGGTTAGAAGTTTTGAAATGGGCTGATTTTTGGTGAGGATGATCTCTACGGTGAAGAGATCATCATCACCAAAAATCAGCCTATTCCAAAACTTCTAACCCCATCCAAAATTGTTTACAGACGGTCCACGATTTTTCAACTTGTAAACATGGGGCTAGAAGTTTTGGAATGGCTGATTTTTGGTGAAGATGATCTTCTCACCGTAGTGATCTTCCTCACCAAAAATCAGCCCATTCCAAAACTTCTAACCCATATAGGACAAAAATGGTAGGCCAAAATGTTTGGTGCTGAACGGGACCCTATATATATATATATATATATATCCCGATCAACACCCTACGCTTTACCCTACACTTTACCCTACGTGTTTTGCCTTACATGGGTTAGAAGTTTTGGAATAGGCAGATTTTTTGTGAGGATGATCTCTATGGTGAGGAGATCATCCTCACCAAAACTCAGCCCATTCCAAAACTTCTAACCTCATAAAAAATGGTTTACAAAAAATGGACGGTCCACGATTTTTCAACTTGTAAACATGGGGCTAGAAATTTTGGAATGGGCTGATTTTTGGTGAGGATGATCTTCTAACAGTAGAAATTATCCTCACCAAAAATCAGCCCATTCCAAAACTTCTAACCCATATAGGACAAAACACGTTTGGTAAAACGTAGGTAAAGTGTAGGGTGCTGAACATTTCCCTATATATATATGGGTCGGGTTATTACGACCCCCTTTACGACACACCATTTTGTCTTATATGGGCAAAAATGTTTGGAATGGGTTGATTTTTTATGAGGATGATCTCTGTGATGAGGGGTTCATCCTGGCAAAAAAATCATCGTAATCCAAAACTTCTAACCCCATCAAAATTGATTTACAAAAATTGGACGGTCTATAATTTTTCAACAAAAATTGGACGGTCTAGAAGTTTCATAATGAGCTGATTTTTGGCAAGGATGATCTCCTCACAATAGAGATCATCCTCACAAAAAATCAGCCCATTCCAAACATTTTTGCCCATATAAGACAAAATGGTGTGTCGCAAAGGGGGTCGTAATAACGCCATCCTATATATATAGGGTCCCGTTCAGCGCCAAACATTTTGGCCAACTATTTTTTTCCTATATGGGTTAGAAGTTTTTGAATGGGCTGATTTTTGGTGATGATGATCTCCTCACCGCAGAGATCATCCTCACCATAAATCAACCCATTCCAAAACTTCTAACCCTTGTAGGACAAAAATGATTGGCCAAAATGTTTGGTGCCGAACATTTCCCTATATATATGGGTCCTGTTCAGCACCAAACATTGTGGCCAACATTTTAGCCAACTGTTTTTGTCCTATATGGGTTAAAAGTTTTGGAATAGGCTGATTTTTGGTGATGATGATCTCCTCACCGCAGAGATCATCATCACCATAAATCAGCCCAATCCAAAACTTCTAACCCATGTAGGACAAAAATGATTGACTAAAATGTTTACCAAAAAGTTTGGTGCCGAACATTTCCCTATATATATATATGGGTCCCGTTCAACACCAAACATTGTGGCCAACCATTCTTGTCCTATATGGGTTAAAAGTTTTGGAATGGGCTGATTTTTTGTGATGATGATCTCCTCACCGCAGAGATCCTCCTCACCGCAGAAATCATCCTCATCATAAATTAGCCCATTCCAAAACTTCTAACCCATGTAGCACAAAAATGATTGACTAAAATGTTTACAAAAATGTTTGGTACTGAACATTTCCCTATATATATGGGTCCCGTTCAGCACCAAACATTGTGGCCAACATTTTTTGTCTTATATGCGTTAAAAGTTTTGAAATGGGCTGATTTTTGGTGATGATGATCTCCTCACCGCAGAGATCATCCTCACCATAAATCAGTCCAATCCAAAACTTCTAACCCATGTAGGACAAAAATGATTGACTAAAATGTTTACCAAAAAGTTTGGTGCCGAACATTTCCCTATATATATATATATACATATATATATATTATAATATATATATATATATATATATATATATATATATATATTATATATATATATATATAGATATATATATATATAGATATATATATATATATTATATATATATATATATATATATATGTATATATATATATATGGGTCCCATTCAGCACCAAACATTGTGGCCAACCATTTTTGTCCTATATGGGTTAAAAGTTTTAGAATGGGCTGATTTTTGGTGATGATGATCTCCTCGCCGCAGAGATCATCCTTATCATAAATCAGCCCATTCCAAAACTTCTAACTCATGTAGGACAAAAATGATTGACTAAAATGTTTACCAAAATGTTTGGTGCCGAACATTTTCCTATATATATATATATATATACAGATATGGGTTCCGTTCAGCACCAAACATTGTGGCCAACCATTTTTGTCCTATATGGGTTAAAAGTTTTGGAATGGGCTGATTTTTGGTGATGATGATCTCCTCACCGCATAGATCATCCTCACCATAAATCAGTCCATTCCAAAACTTCTAACTCATGTAGGACAAAAATGATTGACTAAAATGTTTACCAAAATGTTTGGTGCCGAACATTTCCCTATATATATATATGGTCCCCGTTCAGCACCAAACATTGTGGCCAACATTTTAGCCAACCATTTTTGTCCTACATTGGTTAGAAGTTTTGGAATGGGCTGATTTTTGGTGAGGAAGATCTCCTAATAAAAAATCAGCCCATTCCAAAACTTCTAACCCCATGTTTACAAGTTGAAAAATCGTGGACCGTCCATTTTTTGTAAACCATTTTTGATGGGGTTAGAAGTTTTGGAATGAGCTGATTTTTGGTGATGATGATCTCCTCACCGTAGAGATCATCCTCACAAAAATTCAGCCCATTCCAAAACTTCTAACCTATGTTTTTAAAAATGTTTGCCAAAATGTTTGGTGCTGAACATTTATATATATATATATATATATATATATATATAATTTAATGTAAGTCTTTAAAGTTTTTATGGCAGGACCCTCTCTTAGCTAGTCAAATGCATTCTTTGAATTAATGATTATTATATATAAAATTCAATGTACGGTGGGCTTATGTCCTTCTAGTCTTCAAAGTTTTAGGAAAACGCTGAAATGACACAAAGTATTTATTCCAACTCTCACAAGTTTGATGTGGGATGTGCACATAATCATAGATTTGTTTCCTAGTGAGCAATACGAGTAAAAATCATCTATGGTTATGTATATATGTCCACGTCAGAATTGTGAGAATCACAATAAATCCAGTGCTCCAGCACGACTCAAGTTTTTATGGCTGATCCCATCCTAGCTAGTCAAACTTATTCTTTGAATTAATGACATTGTCTCTATTAACAGCAAAACTTGCTCAGGTCACCTTAGGATCATTCAAGAATGAGTGGGATATGTATAGTCCGTGCATGGATCATCTCTTTTGGATAGTAATCATCTTTTTACATGCGTTGGATAATTATTTTAATGATTTAAATATTTCTTTATTAAATAAATGTACCATTTTGTGACGGAAGATAAATATAATTTGAAAAATGCGGAAGTAACATTAAAATTGACATCAATTTACACATTGTTGATGTGGATGTATGTACGGAACTATAGACACTTGTCATTTGGATACAAGTAAAAACCATCTATGGCTATGTGTGCACGTCCACATCAGGAATGTGAGAATCCATGTCAATTTTAATGTTAATGAAAATACTGGAATGACACAAAAGGAGACACAGAGGTGAGGCACACATAATGGTTGATGCTTTTTACTCATATCTCGCGGAAAAGCATCTGCGGTAATGTGTGCGACATCCCCATCATTTTGTCATCTTTCTGTCACCCCAGCATGACTTTTTTTTGAATATAAATATATATTAATAAATATTATAAACCAAGTTAAACTGATTTATCTTGTTCGAGACAAGTAGACTCGACAGAATCAACTTGGCATCGATGGGCACCACATGAAATATCGTGTTTTAAAACCATACAACTTTACCTTAACAAGTCTCCTCAATATTTTTCTGTTGTTAGACTGGAATTAATTAATTGGTGATGTCCATATATCAAGATGATGATGTCGTGATGACCAATATTCACTCCTATAAATTGAAGAATGACCCTTTCATTTTGTACAGCTTAATTTTAGAGAGAGAGAGATTTCTTGCATATAGAGAATGAGTTCACCGTTGATTTGTTCTCCCATTTCCCCTGAGAATAAGAAAGAGGAGGTGATCCGTCTATCTGCAAATTATCATCCTTCTATATGGGGTGATCACTTCCTCTTGTCACCCACAGACAATAACATGGTGAGCATGCATGGTTCTCATCACCCGCCAAGATCAGTTTAAATAATTCTTATTGTTTTTTTAATTTCTTACTCTAATCATCATAATTGTAGTTAAAAGGGTTAACAGTATACCACAAGTAGTCATTTGGTAGAATAATTTTTTTTTTCTTCCCTTCTTGTTATCGATATATGCAGATATCCAATACACAGACAATACAACGAATTGAAGTACTGAAAGAAGAGGTGAAGAAGCTTTTACAAGCTGCTGCTGAAAATCCCCTCGAACAAATGAACTTGATCAACACTATCCAACATCTCGGTGTGGCATATCACTTTGAAAAGGAGATCGAAGAGGCATTACAAATTATATATAATGCCCACACTAATCACCTTTATGATGATGATGATGATGATCTCTATACCATTGCGCTTCGTTTTTTTCTGCTACGGTTACAAGGGTATAATGTGTCTTCAGGTAAGCCTTATAGAGCTTAAAATACAATGCAGTACAGTGCATGAGATACACTGAATCCTCATTGATCGGTGTATTGAGTCACCAATAATAGGTGTATTAACCTTGTTGGGCGTCGGGAAACTTCTGTGGGGTTGTCGGGGCGTGCAACCACATGGATTAGTCCATATGTATAATAATTACAGGTTTTGAGAAGAAAAAAAATATATAAAGGAAGAAAAAGCATCATCCCCACTTTCAAAACATGTAATCCAATGACATGTGGGGCCATGCTATTGGTTTATCAGCTTACCACATAAATTCCTTAACAGCAAATTCGTATTCCCCTTAGTCTCGATATTTCACTCTATTAATTTACGAGAGTTGCTATTGGCACCACAACTTTTACTATTACTCCCCAATTTCTTAAATTATTTATCACACCCCAATTAATGAATCATGTTTTTAAATGGTCGAGATCTATCCTAACCCCTTATTTATTTATTTCTTGCTTAGCTGGAATTTATTTGTTGCCTATGGTCGGGGTTCTCTATGATGAGGAGATCATCCTCATAACAAATCAGTCCAGCCCAAAACTTCTAATCCAATTAGAAAGGGTTTACAAAAAAATTAACAATCCACAGTTCTTCAACTTGTAAACTGGGATTAGAAGTTTTAGAATATGCTGATTTTTTAGTGAGGATGATCTCCTTACCATAGAGATTATCCTCACAAAAAATCAGCCCATTTCGAAACTTCTAACCCATATAGGATGAAACATGACAACCATTTAATTGGCTCTTGATCCTCATACATTTTTATAATACACTTATTAAAGAAAAGAAAAAATATTTGTATTAAGGCGGCAACTTGTGTGGAGCCGAGCTGCCTAGTTATGTAGAACATGAGCTGAGAGCCTATGTTAGAACAACTAAACCTGGCGTTAATTGGGTTTAAGAAACCAGTTCAATCCGAACCCTAGGCGGTATAATATATAAATATTTTGTATTAATTACATATTTTTAAACAATGATTTTTTTTTTTAATTATTTCTTGTTTAAGATATAAATATTTTTTACTAATCAAAACAAAATTTGGCTTGTTAACAAGCCCAACCCATTCAACAAATTCAATCCGAGTTTAGAAACTCAAGCTCAGGTTGAGTTTAGGTTAATGAGGTCAAGCTTAATGCTTGCTTGAGTTTATTAACTCGATTTCGGGTTTGCCACTTGAGTTGAGCCTAGGTCTACCTTCCAACATGCATCCCTAATTTGTATTCATTTTATTTGTGCCTTGGTCAAGTTCATTTTGAGGGCATAGAAAAATATTGATAGATAGCATGGAAACTGGGTGATGAAACAGATGTGTTTTTGAAGTTCAAGGAAGCCGAAGGTGGCTTCAAACAGGACTTAGTTAACGATGCAAGAGGCATGCTATATCTATATGAAGCTGCATATCTTTGTGTACAAGGAGAAGAAATACTGGATGAAGCCCTCATTTTCACTACTACACACCTAACGACCATGATAACTCACCTAAGCTCTCCTCTTAAGGAGGAAGTCGAACATGCGCTATATTTACCATTTCACAGAGGTATGCCAAGACTAAAGGCGAGGCAATATATCTCTATCTATGAAGAAGAAACAACAAGGAATGATTCATTGCTAGAACTTGCAAAGTTGGATTTCAATCTATTACAATCTTTGCATCAGAGAGAGCTGAAGGATGTCTCAAGGTAATTAAATTCTATTAATATTAGTCACCTTAGACTATCTCATAGAGAAGGATCATTAGAAAAATGTTTGGTAAATGATCTATCAAAGAGGCCTTGGATGATTTCTCAACATTAATTTTCGGGTGAAAAATACATAAAAGAATAAAACTTTTGATCAAATTATGTAATTGGATATGATTTTAATATGAGTCGTGATAATCTGACTACCCCATGTGGCATACTCAATCGACTACCTGATGTGGCAAGTTTGGAACCATATATCCACGCTCCTAGGGATACACGTTCCCTCGAGAGAATTTTTTATGGGGAAGTGCAGCCGTGTATCTTGAGGAGTGCAGATCTATGGTTCCTGAACTTGTCACGTCAAGGTAGTTGATTGAGTTTGCCACGTGGGGTAGTCAGATTATCACTATTCTTAAATTATTGAATTATATATTTTTTGAAAAACAAAAAGTGTATGAAGCTGAATTCACTATAAGATTTTTTTTTTTTTTTTAACACAGAAGGGGAAATTCCCAAAAGTTGGAGAAAATTGTAAAAATTCCCTAAACAATAGACTATTCATCTTAGTTTCAAAAACAGTAAATTAGCATTTTCAGAGCTAGAATATTTTGGTTTAAGTGAGATTTTTTTTTTTCAATTTTATAAAACAATAAATAATTTTTTTCGGTTTTTATTTCATCTAGATGGTTAAAAATAAAATTCCTCTTTATAAAACAGTAAATTTCTTTCCCTCTTTAGCCAAAATGTTTTAATTATGAAAATGGTACTGTACCCTTTTTGGAATAAAAATGAATAGTCTATTGTTTTGAGAATTTTTCAATTTACAGTGCATGTTTTTGTAGAATAGTCTAAATTATATATAAGTATTTTAAAATCATAGCCAATACCTAAAAACTTTTATATATTTGGGTAAAACAGTTAATTTTCTGTGTGTAATGTTTGGGATTCATTGATATTTGCTTGGTAGGTGGTGGAATAATGTCGACTTTAAAACAAAGGTACCTTTTGCGAGAGATAGATTGGTGGAGGGTTATTATTGGATATTGGGGGTTTATTTTGAGCCCCAATACTCCATGGTTAGAGTACACATGACCAAAATGATCTCAATTACAACTGTGATCGATGATGTTTACGACCTGTATGGTATCTTTGAAGAACTTAAATTATTTTCAGATGCAATTGAAAGGTTTGTAAATAAGTAATGATAATTATTTTTTTATTAAATGAAAATCAGAAATCTCCATTCTGGCCAAGAATTTTAATTAACCAATTAAATTCTTTAGGTGGGATGTTGCGGCCGCAGATAAGCTACCAGAATACATGTCTGTGTGTTATCTATCATTATTAGATATCTTCAAAGAACTTGAAGAAGAGATGATAAAGGAAGGAAGATCGTTCTGTGTGTACTACGCAAAAGAATCGGTATGACATATATAATTCCACCTTAACTACCATTATCTATGCAGGCGGATTAAAAGTTTTTAAAAAAATTACTTAATCGGAATTCTGATATGATTTTAAAATATTTATGTATCCAAATAAATTTATGTATCTGTGTATAATGTTTTGTAATGAATTCATCTTTAGGCTCCTTCGATTTTAAAATATTAACTGAATTCCTTAATTTGAAATCAAAGGGATATAAAGTTAAATTTACTACAATTTTTTTTATACATAAATTGTTAAATTTATGGGTAAATTACCATTTCGTGAGCCGAATTTACAATTTCGGGTAATCATGCATTTTAGTTACCAAAACGTGACTGAGAAATCACAGATTTTTTAAGTGATGAGATCGCAGGTTTTAAGTGACAAACTCGCTGGTTTTCCCCCAAAGGGACAATCTGCTGGTTTGTATAGTGATGATCCTATTAAATGTAGCAAAACTTGTGAGATAGTCATTTGAACCTGTGAGATTGTCACTTTAGACCTGCAAAATTGTCACTTTAAAACCTTCGATATAGTTGCCTTTGATGTTTTGGTTATTAAAATGAACTGTGAACCTGAATTGTAAATTTGTCAAAAGTTGGTCAGGTTTTCGTAAATATCTCTGAATTTATCCTCGAGTAGAACTAGGGGGAAGAAAGCACCCCCTCCCCCATGTTTTAGTCAATAGTAGAGATACCCCTATGTTTCAAATTGATGACATGCCACTTCCACGTTTTGGTCAATGTTAGAGATACCCCTTGACAGAATTTTCGAGAAGTAGAATGATGGCATTTTGGGTAGAAAAATCAAGGATTTTCTACAAGACATCAAATATGAATGAAATATTTAAGACTAGATTGGCTATTTAACATCTGAAAGATGACTGGTTTGAGAAAATCAAGGTGTTTTTTTGGTTAGAGGATGTAAATCTGGACATTTAGGTCATTTACATTAGTCTCTGAGAAGAAGATCTAGGTCATTTGATCAAAGACGTGGAGGCATATCTTTAACTCACCTTTTTTTCGTTTACTTTTATTGGTACCCCAACTTTTACATATTTTATTTTTAATTTTTAATGGCATTTAGATTTATATTGACATATTTAGTGTTGTTACATTAAATACCAGATGAAAATGTGGGTTAGAGCCAGCTTTCAAGAAGCCAATTGGTATTATACAGGTTATGCGCCAACTTTTGACGAATATCTGAATGTTGCTACAATGTCCACTGCGTACCCTATGCTTTGTGTCCAAGCTTTTATTGGCATTGGAGAAGTGGCAACAAAGGAAGCATTTGATTGGATCAATAGTGTCCCCAAAATAGCTGTGTCTGCTGCTCAAATTGGTCGACTCCTTGACGACATGCTTACTGATGAGGTTAGACATATCTCTAATGTCATTTGGTTAAAATGTAGGTTGATTTACCAAAACTTTGGAGTTGAAAATTGTGAAACTCACAACCATAAATTTTCACTGTGTTCATATCCATTATTTTTGTAAAAAATGCATCGAATATACAACATGCATGCACTCATGGCATCTAATGTCTATTTTGCAAAAAAATGAAGATTGAAAAAGCTAGAGGCGCAGCTGGTTCGAGTGTTGCGAGCTACATGGTAGAACATGGCGTTACAGAGAAAGAAGCATGCGACGTGATACAAAAACTTATCACAATTGAATGGAAAGATTTAAATCAAGAATGCCTCAAACAAAATCCATTCCCTCTAGTGTTCCTTAAGCCAATTCTCAACTTTGCACGTATGGCAGAAGTCTTTTACCGACGAGAGGAAGGATACAATAATGCAACCGGTTGTACCAAAGAGAGCATTACCTCACTGTTTGTTAATCCTATTAGCATTCCATAATAGGAAGTTCAATTTGTAACCTAGCGACTTTTCTAAGTTATTATTGTTGGAGAATAAAATGTATTGTATTAAGGTGCATGAGATACATTGTATCACTGTCAGTATATCTAATTACAAATAGAAAGTTGTGATGGAGAATGGACCTGAAATCCAATGAAACTTATCAACATAAGCAATTATCTACTGGATACCTTTTGTACTGACCCAATTTCAAATTTAGGGGATAAAACGTTTAATTTTGGGTCTAAAAATAATATTATTAGGAAAAATAATAAAATTGAGAAGTTGGATTCTTTTTTGAAAATTTTGTTATTTGAAGGAGTTGTCCCAAAATTGTGTATTGATGCTAATAATAAATAAATAAATGTGGTGGCTAATTTACGCACTGACACCGAAATCGTATCCAGTCCTACCCATCCAAGTTGGGACTAGGGAAATTCCCAAGGTAAGTAACCATTTTTTTTAATTAAAATATTTTGGTTAAATTGGGGGGGAAAATTCCTATTTTACAATAGAGTAAATGTTTCCCCACTTTAATTATTTCAGTAAACAGTTAAAGAATGTGAAATTCCGAATGGATTTTCAAGAGGGAATGGCGAGCAAAAATCCTTCTCAAGCTCACAACCCTATCCGATTCTATTAATTGAGGGGGTTCAGACTTAGGACAATGCTATGAAAGATGACTTGAACTCGACTGTTGGGATATTTCATGGGTTTGAAGATGAGGAATCCTTCTCTGAGTTCGATGTCAAATTGTTGTACTATAATCCAGACACAGCTAGTGGTCGAACAAATGAAGAAAAGAATCAGAAGAAGGTCCTAGTTGAACATGGGTTTGCCAAAGAAGACCCGATTGAAGAATCCCCTCTAAATCGTTTTTCCATGTTTGGGTTAGTTTGGAATATAAGAGGAATTTTGAATTCCTCATCCCAAATTCGATTGAAGAAAATAAAGAATGCCTTAAATCCCTTATTCATGGCCATCTTGGAACCCATGTCAAGGTATGAGTCAAATTTTCAAAAAAATTCAGGATAAATTTTTCAAATAAAAAGAGGCTAAATTTTTTATATATCTGGTTTTTATGGTACAAGGATTCATCTGAAATAAAGCTTGTGCTAAGTACTGGTAGTGCTTGATCTTGGAGTTAGAATGAAGAATGTTCCAACGAAGATTGGCATTATCTAGGCAACTTGTGAGATCCAAGAATGTAGACAATTGTGGGATGGGCTAAAGAATGCAATTGACTTATTGGATAATCTTCTAGTGGTAGATGATTTCAACGCAGAGGTTTTTAGGCCCTTCCATTGAAAGTTTGGAAAATGGTAAGTTTCACTCCATTACAATTGGGATATATACAAGTATGGATACAAAAGGAATCCCTTGATTGAAGAGATATATACAAGTACAGAATCTACAACAAGAATGCCTATACACATATGGAAATTATAGCAGAGATTTCCAATAGTGATTGCCTATATTAATATAGGAATTACAACAGAATTTTCCCTTGATTATAGGGAGTCTTGTGAGGTCTGATATTGCTAGATTGGTTGATCATGCTAATAAACCCCCTCAAGTTGGTGCATGGAGATTAAAAATGCCCAACTTGCTTATCAAACAACGGAAATGATCTCATCCAAGAACTTTAGTGAACACATCAACTAGTTGATCATGGGTAGATATATAACTGGTTTGTAAAATGCCGGTTTGGAGCTTCTCACGCATGAGATGACAATCAATTTCGATGTGTTTGGTTCTCACATGATAGATTGGATTAGCAGCTATGTGAAGAGTAGCTTGGTTGTCGCAAAAAAGAGTAGTTGGTTGGTCACGAGGAATGCCAAGATCTTGAAGTAGATACCGTAACAAAGTTATTTCACAAGCGCAGAGGCCATAGAACGGTATTTTGCTTCAGCGGATGAACGAGAAATGGTATTTTGTTTCTTTGTTTTCCAAGTTATAGGACTATCGCTAAGAATGATACAATAGCCGATAGTAGAACGATGGGTAGAAGGGCAGCTGGCCCAATCAGAATCACACTAATCAATGAGATGTAATGCAGGCTGAAGAGAGTAGAATACCGGTTCCTGGAGTGCCTTTCAAATACTGTAAAACATGTATGGCAGCGTCCATGTGAGGTTTCCTAAGCTGGTGCATAAATTAGCTAAGGATATTTATTGACAAGATAATTTCAGACTCGGTTATTGTGAGATAAATCAACTTGTCGATGAGTTGAATTGTGATGGATCAGATAAAGAATCTCCTTCTTTGTCAGACAATCGTAAATGTTGTTCCATAGGAAAATCAGATGGTTTGGTTCCCAATATGCCCATCTCAGTCAAAATGTCCAAGACATACTTCCGTTGACAGAGAAAGATGCCTTGTTTGGAACGGGCTACTTCAATTCTAAGAAAGTTCTTCAAAGTACCAAGATCTTTCATATGAAATGGGTTACGCAAGAATTCTTTTAATTGGGCAATAGCTAGAGGATCATCACCGATGATGACAATATCATCAACTTAGAAGAGGACAAAAGTCTTATTAGAGGGAGACAGTTTTGTAAATAATGAGTAATCAGCCATGGACTATTTAAACCTTTAATCTTGCAATGTATCAGAAAATTTTGTGAATCAATTACGAGAGGCTTGCTTGAGTCCGTATAGAGACTTAAATAGCTTGAAAACACATGGCTCCCTCTTTTGTGAGAATCCAGGAGGAAGAGTCATGTAGACTTCCTCTTCTAAGTCACCATGGAGAAAGGCATTGTTGACATCTAATTGATGCAAAGGCCACCCAGTTGAAACGGCAAGACCGAGAAGACAACGAACAATCACCAATTTCGCAACAAGTGCGAAAGTTTCATGGTAATCTAAGCCTTCTTGTTGGGTGTATCCCTCAGCAACAAGACGGGCTTAATGGCGTTCTATTGTACCATCAACATGCATTGATTTTGTAAACCCATTTGCAACCAATAGGATGTTTATTTGGTGGTAGAGAGGTAAGAGTCCATATATGATTCTCTTCTAATGCTTTTATCTCATGAGCCATGGCATCTTGCCAACGGGCCTCCTTAACTGCTTGGGTAAAGGTGTGAGGCTTAACATCAGAAGTAATGGCATTGAAAAATGCATGATAAGAAGACGATAAATTTGAATAGCATGAATAGTTGGATAAGAAATATGGAGTACCTTTCTTAGCTAGTTTGTCAAAGGATGATGGAGATGGGCATTGAGCAACAGCGGAGCATTCAAAATCAGCAAGATAACGTGGTGGAATGCATTCTTGTGTGGAACACCTAAGAGGCATAGGGATTCCATTAATGGTGGGAACAAAGGAAACATGACCTAGGGATGAAGTTGGTGTAGTTATTGAAGGAATGAGACCGGTAGGGGATGGGTGGATGGTGGTGTTTGTGTCCATGACAGCTGCACTATGCCAAAGGGAAGATCGGGTATTGAGCTGTGATGGAGGTTGGTCTTGAATATGCAATGGGATGACAATATTTTCTTTTGTGGCTGTTTGAGCTATGTGAAATGGGAAATGTTTTCTTGAACTACACATCACGGTGGGTGAATGTTTGTTTGGTTTCAAGGTCACAACTTCGTAGCCTCATTGGCCATAGTGATAGCCCATGAAGACACATCGTCGAGCTCGGAGATCAAACTTGTGTTTATGAAAGGTGTTGTGGGCTTAACACATACAACCAAAGATCCTTAAGTGCTTGTAAGTGGGTTGGGAGTGGAAAAGGACTTCATGAGGATTTTTGTTATTTAAAAAGGGTGTGGGTAATCTTTTGATCAAGTAGGAAGCTATTAGGACACATTCACCCCATAAATGCAGTGGTAAGTTTGCTTCGAATCGTAGTGCTCAAGCAACCTCGAGTAAATGGCGATGTTTTCTTTCAACTACCCATTCTGTTGGGGTGTTCCAACACAAGAGTGGTGATGCATGATTCCATTTTCATGGAAATAAGTTTGCATTTTAGTGCTAAAAAATTCATACCCATTATCAGTTCTTATGGTGTGGGCCTTTCTCTCCTCCATGTCACCCAATTCATATCTCCACGTGTTATAGCTTAGTTTGGTCTACACATGTGGGGGCCTATTGAGTTTAGTCCCACATCGGACACAAATTGCCTTGTCTCTCTCCATATAAGCTCCTAGGCCTCCCCACTCATTGCTAGTTGGTTTTGAGTTGGACCTCCAAATCTATCATTCCATTCCTCCAAATGTACTTTCTTTCGGATGGTGTTGATGATCTTTATTTCACCATTGATTTTGATCAAGCTTTTTTCGAATAACCTTCTCCTATCCATAATGGTTGGAGACGACTATAAAAGGTTGAAGACCTCGGTGTGGGATTTGGCAACATTCCTTCGACGATCTTGTTAATATTCAGATGAAAGAAAATGAATAAAAGAGAAGATCTACAGTGAACTTGTAGAGTATTTTTTTACTTGTAGACTTTTAGCTAGTCAACTTTCAACTCACCCAATTCCAACCAATCCCATTCCCAACTTATCCACTCCCCCCCCCCCCTTTCATTTAGCTTGGTAACTTGGTTTTTATAGACAAAATGTAGATACCTATGTTATCATACGGTTGATCTAGGTGTTTAAATGAATTGTTGAATTGAGGTGTAGTTGAGGGCTTTGAGAGATGAACTCATACTAGTTAGTAGGATTGTGAAAGTGTCATTGATCCGTGGGTGCGGATCCGCTTTTTATTTTTTGGAAGTCGCCACCTAATTTTACAGTCTACGAATCAAAATATGACTTTAAATGGGTAAAAAGTACTGAACTACAAAAAAAAAATGGGTCCGGGGATCACGTTACGGGATTGGAAGGTGTTAGGTACCAATCTTGCTCGGCGAACGCCGATCTCTACTTTTTTTAAAAATTTTACATTGCAAGAAAAAACAACCTAAAAATCAAAATAAAAAGATTACCTTCTTTATCTAGGTGAACGCGACGGTTGATTTCCTCATAAATTGGCGGAGAGCGTTCCTTGTGTGAATCTTTCTACTTTTATCTCCATCCTTATATTTGTTTTCAATCTCTGAGATGAGATTCTATTTTCTTAGATCTGAATATTTTTTGATTTTTTTGAATTTTTTTTAGAGTTTTCAGGTTTTTTTTTTTAAGTGAAAAAATAGGGTTTGAGATTAGGTATGGACTTAAGGCTTTAGATTTAGAGTTTTGGGAAGTCTTGAGAAAAATTTTGGCATCTCTTTCCTAAGGTTTTTCTTGACCTACGAATTTAGGTGGAGGAGACTCATTTTTAAAGAGCTTTTTGGATATTAGGATTTTGATTAGGTCTCTTAGAGATAAAGTTAAGTTGTTTCACTTAGGTTTTATTTGAATTTTAACTTTTGAATTTTGACTTATGTAAAATGAGAATTTTTAAAATTTTTGGAGAACCCTTCAATGGAGGGTTCTTTATTAAATTATATTTTTAATTCTTCAAGATCCCCGATAGAGGGTTCTTTATTAAATATCATGTGAGTCCCACTTAAATTAATGGGTCACCACTTAAA
>NW_028237279.1:0-33406 GCF_017979445.1 Akebia trifoliata
TAAATTCAAATTATGTGACAATTTCACATTGTCAGTGGTACCGACAAAGTGCATGAAGATGCCTCTAGAAGGCAGTTTTCTATCAATGGCAAGGGTGGCATTGACAGGTGCTACCGAAAGAAATGCATGTTGAATTAGTGTTAGGCTTTGGGGTTAAGAAACTCCCTCTAACAAGGGTTTTGCAAATGGTCATGAGGAATGAGATTCCAAAAAAAATGTGGGGATGTCTTGATGTTCTGCTAACTTGCTTAGGCTATGCATACACATGGTCATTTTGTTCGAGACGACTTGGTCTTGTTCATGGATGAGACATCAAAACAAGTTATAAAACCATGGTTTTGAGTCACATTTTCCTAGCATAATGTGGTTTCTAAGGCTTTTTTGCATAGAATATCTCATTCGAGCTCTAGAACATATCGAATGACGAAATAACACTTTTAGAACATTTGTCCATCATCGGGAATCGTCATAATCAGGTTGACAAGTTAATTAATTAATTAAAGCGCCCTCGATTCGTCGGGTGCACGGATCCGCTTTTGACCTTTGAGGTTTGGGAGTCGCCACCTAGTTATTACGGTCTAGGAACCGAATATAGACTCGAAACGGATAAATCAACTAATCTACTATAAAAATATAGGTCTGGGGATCACGTTACGGGGTTGGAAGGTGTTATGCACGAACCCTGCTCGGCCAATGCCGGTCTCTACTTATCCCAAATAAAACTATAATGCTAACAAAAAAACCTAGATAAAAAAAATAAAAGAATTTTACCTTCGAACACAACGATTCTATTCCCTCAAATCTAATAAAACCGCTCCTTGTACAGTACTCCTCACTTCGTTCTTTCTTTGGATCTGATTTCTGATCTCTGAGACAAGGTATCTCTTTCTTAGATCTGGATTCTTCGGATTTATTTACGGATTTTTGGGTGTTTTTGAAGGACTTCTAGGTGTTTTTCAAGCTAAAATCGAAGTATGGGTGTTAGGTAAGGAGTTGGAACTTCAAAATTAGGGTTTGTGGGAGGCTAGGGAAGCTTTTTGACCTACTTCTCTTAAGATTTATTCTTGGATACGAAAATAGGGTGTGGAGACTCCTATTTATAAAATTTTTTAAGTGCCTTTTAGATAGAGTTAAGGTTTAATTATAATTTTTTTAGAGATAATCATTGTTTAATTATAATTCTCTTAGAAAGAGTTATTATTTAATTAGAATTTTATTAAATAGAGTTATTATTTAGTTATGATTGATTTAAATAGAATTATTCTTTAATTAGAACTCTATTAGGGTTTTGACTTTTAGTCTTATAAGATTTTGACTTTAGTCTTACTTGGTTGACTTTTAATATCTTGACTTTAGTCTTACTTGATTGACTTTAATTTTGACTTTAGTCTTACTTGATTGACTTAATATCTTGACTTTAGTCTTACTTGATTGAATTTAATTTTTTGAAGAACCCCATGTATTATATCTTTAATTCTTTGGACCCCCAAATGGAGGGGTCCTTGAATAAATATCTTGGCAACCATCAACAATTTTGCCCTGATTGATCGATTTTTTTGGTTCAAAATTTTAAATTAATTTTATTAATATTTCACTTTAATTATTTAATATTTTATTTATTAATTTCAAAATTTTTAATTATAAAAATCGTAAAATTATCGTTTTGCCCTCAGAGATGACTTTTTGTGTTTCAAGTCGATTTTTATGTTCTAGGATGTTTTAGAATCGATTTTTGTAAGGAATTCAATGTAAATATTAGTTTGTGTCATTTATGAAATTTTTTTGTGCGAAATAGTCGCGGACTTTATGAGGGGCATTTTCGTAATTTTGTCAAATTTTGTTAAAATTGGCAAAATAATTTATTTGATTTCGATTTGTTATTTTATGTGTTTGAAAAGATTTTTCTAAGCGTAATGTAGGTTGTAGGGATATTTTGATACTAGGGATATTTTGGTAATTTGATCATTTTTTAGTGATTTTTATCGTAAAGCTTCTTTTTGTCTGCAAGATGATGATTTTTATGTTTTTGGGGTTATATTTTCTTAGCGTAGCGTGGTTTCTATAGTTTTGTCAGTTCGAGATACCTCATCCAGATTTTTGAAACATATCTAGTAACAAAATAAAGCATTGGAATAAACATCCATCATTTGGAATCGTTGCGATCGGGTTGACGAGTTGATTAATCAAGCAAGTGCAAAAATGGGGTGTCTACAATTAAGCAAATGAAAAAATTAGGGACCTGTGTGGATTGACTTTTCTAAGCACTTCTGACTTTTGGGGGAGTCAAAAGCACTTTAAAGGTGTTTGGATAAATAACTCCAGGAAAGAACTACTTTACTGTGGAGTCATTTTAGTTTTTTTTTCACAAAGTACCGATAGTACTATTTCTCTAAACTACTCTTGCGCAGAGCCATAAAACATTGTCAAAATGATGGAATTGGGACAAGTATGCCCATCATAAATTTTGAAAATTACAAATCTACCCTCAAAACTATCCTTTGATATGGTGGTAGCCTTTTGGTGTAACATTTGGGACAAGTATACCCCTCATAAATTTTGAAAATTACAAGCATACCCTCAAAAATACAATTAAATAATATTTTATTATTATCCATTGATGTGGTGGTAGCCTTTTAGTGTAGCATTTGAATTTGGATTTCTAACTCCCCCAATTGCTCACTCAATGATTTTTCTATGAGCATTCCAACCATGGTTGAAAGTTTCTTATTACAAGATTGATGTGAACAATTACATACAAATTTACTATCCATTGATGTGGTGAAAATTTCTTCATATTTTTAGTGATTGTATATATTTGCTCACAATATCTTCTATTTATTTATAAGTGTTGGGTGTTATATTAGTTTTTATGGATAAAAACAATAACTTTTATTTCTTTTGAAGAATAATTTGTTGGGTTATAATGTTAAAAATAATAATTGATACTTATAAGGGTACTCTGGTCATTTTAACAGAATCCAAAATAGTTTACAAACACAAAACTCTATCTAAAGTACTTCTGACAGTACTTTTCAGAACCTGCATCCAAATACACAACAGTTATCCACTTACTCCAGACAATACTTCAAAAAGTACTTATGAAAGTATTTATGTTCTAAGTACTTCTAACTCTTGTATCCACACGGGCCCTAAGCATTTACACAATCATTATTTCAACATTAGGATTTACTATAAACCATTACTGTTATTTGAATGAGGAAAGTGAAGTCTTGGACTCAAGAGCCCATACTCACATTTTGACAAAGGACCAAGATTTTAAAAAAAATTGAATTTGAAGTTGCTGGGATTCGGCCCATTACACATGTGTGGGTCCAGTTCATGTTTGCTTTCAGTTCGATTGAAGAAGTACAAGAAAAAGTGCAATTTGAGCCTAAGGTCCAAGCGTAAAATTTGTAGGATACATTAAACCTGGCTCGTTACATGTGTGATAAAAAACCTTCTCTCTTGTTGACCTCGGCCAATAAGACTTGTTTTTAAACTAAATTTCGAATTTTTTTGGAACAGAATCACAATAATAAAAAAAAAACCTAGACTTTTTCGAACCAGTTTTGATTAGAGTCCAAATAGAATTGACTTACTGTGTGCATTGATTCTGTTATACTATATATGTTAAATTATTTATAAATCAGTACTTTTGGGATCTGTTTGGAGTGACATGAATAAACCATTGTTCTTAGAATATGTTTGTTAGTGATTCATCTTAAGCATTGTTTGGTTTCAGAACTTATCCATGTGAGAATCAAATAAACTAAAGACCTCTTTATGCATGGAACAATAATCTATTTTGCAAAGGAATGAGTATTGTACCCAAACAGAATCTTCAAGTATGGACTAAACAAACTTTGATCCTTCATTGGTTATTTACCATATTCCAATTTTTGACCAAGGTTTTATTAAGTTAAAATCTTTGACCACTCACATAAATCGACTAATTTCAAGTTTTCGGACTCGTTACATGTCCATTGAAGCCCATGTGTAGTTGATTCGAAGATCTTTTCAAGGCCCTTCGTTTAAAATATGTTTCATGTCCATTAGGACTCACCAAATTGTTCAATTTCTTGTTTAGAGTTCAGTTTTCTTGTAAATTGGTTGAATGTGAAATTTGAAGATCTATGCATTATTGGGGTTTAATATTTCTTATGAGAAATTTTATTAGATTGAACCCGGCAAGGTGGTTAGATTTATGAGCTTAGAAGATTAGAAGAAGAATACAAGAGCAAGTAGCATGAATTGTTAGACAAAATGGATTCTCTAGGTTTTAGGAATTTATGCATTTATGGCACAATACAAAAGCAATCAACAGATAGCGTCAGAGTCATTGCTCGTTGCATGATTAAACATCAAAATTTAAACCTACAAAATTTTATTTTAAAATTTGTGCTATACTACAATCTCAACCCTACATTATATATTATTGAAAACTGGTCCTGAATGATGGATCAACCCTAGTTACTTAGACTTCATGACAAACAAACTAGTAATTAATCAGCTATTGAAAAGTCTAGCTTAGAGTTGATAGTGTATGAGATTGTCGAGCGATGACACCTACAGTTGAAGGGCTCTCAGCCAATACAACTTCGTACCCATCATTTAAGTTATCCATTCCTTGGGCCAAAAAAGCCCACCACCGCATGCTCCTCCACTTCTAGCACTTGCGTAGATAGTGTCATATAGGTTCCCAAAATAGGCATCCCTTTGTCCAACACTGCCCTGAAGACTTGGATGACTTGCCAAATTCAGTAATGAGGAGCGGCTTTCCAAGGACTGAATTTGAGTCTTGAATTTGGGCTTGTACCCATCTATCTACAAAAGTAGCTTGGGCTTGATCATTTGATCCTGACATCCTGCAATCAAATATTAATTATTTTAATTTTAATAGATGAAAAATGGGAATATATATATGGGGGCAGTTCATGGGACGTAAGTAAAAAAGGTATGTAAAACCAATCATTTTTCAAAATAAAAATTATATAAGAAAACATATATATTGAGCTTATTTTTTGTGAGGATGATCTCTATGATGAGAAGATCATCCTCACAAAAAATCAAACTAATTTGAAACTTTGAAATCCATCAAAAGTGGTTATTAATTATTGGTAAAAAGTCGATGGTCCACATTTTAAATCACTTTTGATGAAGTTAGAAGGTTCAGACTGAGCTTATTTTTTGTGAGGATGATCTTCTCATCATAGAGATCATCCTCACAAAAAATCAGCTCAATCCAAAACTTCTAACCCATATTTTGATAAACCATTGTTTTTTACATATGTTTTTACTTATGTCACATGATCATCCTCACAAAAAATCAGTTCAATCCGAAACTTCTAACCCATATTTTGAAAAACCATAGTTTTTTATATATGTTTTTACTATGTCGCATGATATATATATATAGGGTCACGTTCAATGGCTAACTTTTTGGCAAAACATTTTTCAACACATGAGTTAGAAGTTTTGGAGTGGGCTGATTTTTGGTGAGGATGATCTCTACAGTGAGGAGATCATCCTCACCAAAAATCAGCCCATTCCAAAACTTCTAACCCATGTTTACAAGTTGAAAAATCGTGGACCGTCCATTTTTTGTAAACTATTTTTTATGGGGTTAGAAGTTTTGGAATGGGCTGATTTTTGGTGAGGATGATCTCCGTAGAGATCATCCTCACCAAAAATCAGCCCATTCCAAAACTTCTAACTCATGTTTTGAAAAATGTTTTGCCAAAAAGTTAGCCATTGAACGTGACCCATATATATATATATATATAAGTTGATTAAAGTTGGTAAAAGTTTAGATATTTTTTTCCTCCCTTGGGAGGATAGATGCATGTATTATTTTAATTACCATTGATCTGGGTAGAGGTGAATAGTGGTAAAATCAACTGCTAGTATCTGATTATTGGAGATGAAGTCCATTCCACCTTGGTAGCCCGGGTTGAATTGCTTCTTTTCGAGCGTTGAATCACCATAAAATCCTTCTAGACTTATCTCAAGGAGATGATTACTATCTATGGATTTGACATATGCACCCATTTCACTAATCCAATCCCGTATAAAATTTATAAATAAAATCAGTTAAATTTTTTTTGATCACATATATAATTAGAAGACCCCATAGGCCTTAGGTGGGTTAATAGATGAACTTGCTCTGCTAAACAAGAAAAAATTAGTTTACATGCTCCCAAAAGCACCCACTGAATATACTTCAGAGAAATTTCTTTAAACATGATCAACTTTTGACGAAATTCTCATTCTCATTCTGACCCGCTATTCATTTTCCTTTCTATGAGGAATGTCTTCCCATCTCAACCATACATTGAAGACAAAAATGTCCAACATAGTTGGACGTAAAAACTCGACGAGTGATAACTCGACCACACATGAGTGTGGAACTATGGATTTCTTAAAGAAATCGCACCACAAATGTGATCGATTGATTGGCAATGAAGGAAAAGAGGGCAATCATACTTGTAAACCTAATGCGTTGTGATAATATGACTCCCCCATGTGGCATATACCCAATCGACTCCCTTGATGTGAGGTTTGCTAGAACCATAGACTTTATGCTTGGGGATACACAACTACACATCCCCATAAATTTGTGTAGTTGTACATGTGGGGATGTGAGGTTGTGTATCCCAAGGCATAAAGTCTATGGTTCTGGCTCGTCAGGGGAGTCATATTATCACCAGTCAAACTTAATATTAATACAAATAGGGTTGAACTCACGGATTTTAAAATAGGAAAGAGTCATAAACTGACTCGAAAAAGGATACTTGAAATTCACTCGACTGATGTAGGATGTGCTTAGGCTGTAGATTTCTTTCCTCGGGATATACAAGAAAAATATCTAAATGGTTTTGTGCAATTGAGTGAATTTTGAATGACCTTTTTCGAGTCAATTTATCACAATTCAATATGAAAATGTTGGAATGACTTTAAAATTGATGTTGATTCACACTTTGCTGTTGTGGATGTATACAGAGGCATAGCTTTTCATCCAGATACAAGAGAAGAGTCATGTTGGAGTGACACTACAAGTAACATCATTTCACACATTGCTGACGTAGAGGTGCCCACAGAACCGTTGATGCTTTTCACTCTATTCTCAATGAAAACATCCATATCAGCAATGAGTGAAATGATATTAATTTTCAATGTCAGCAATGTGTGAAACGATATCATATCAGCAAAATGTAAATTGATTTTAAAGTCAGTCTAGTAGTTATTCCATAGTGGTGAAAGTCTTTTAAATTATGTGTGATAGAACAGTAGGTAGGCCTTCGCCTTATAGGAAAGAAACACGTGTAGAATTGTATTCTTGTGGATTGTACAGTGTAGTATGGGATCAGGATGGTGGGATCATCTTTATATGCTACTCCGGTGATCGAGTTGATTCTGGGACATACCAATCATCGGTCCAAAGTCAGCCAAATAAAAAACAGAATATATTTAATAAATATCTATATAATAAAATACAATGTGAGTCTCACTTCAATTACATACACTATCCCACTTTATCATATTTTATCTTCACTTTTTCAATTTTAGACTTTCATATGGTTCTTGTAGTAATCTTTGACCTCTGGATTAGTGTAAAATCATCATCAGAGTTTAAATTTTGTCCATGATCTCTTGTCCGTTGAACATATTGTTTTCTTCCACCAAAATTTTCATAGTTATTTACCAAACTTAGATTCAAATAAATTCCATTTCTTATAATTTCAGTTATCACGAAATCCAAACCCTGAAAATACAGACAATTAATATATCAATCAAACCATGCATCAATTAACCAAAAATTTAAATAGTTCACTCTCTGATATGGGTCAGATGCTATGTTGATCAACCAGTAAGCATTGAACCCATTCAAGTACAAATGCCTCCCATTCATAATGAAACGTGTTCCGCTTGTTGTAGCCAAATCCGTGCATTGTCCTTGTTGTGGGATCAATAGAAGTAGTAGTAGTGCTAAGAAAACAAAGCTGTAAAAAACCCTTCTCCCCAACATCATTGACGTTGAGAACCAAACAAGAAAGAAACCAAGAGGTGAGAAATTTGAAATCTAAAACCCTCTTGAAGTCTTTGAAATGTATATCAGATCAAGAGACAAAAAGAGAGAAATTTGAGTTGTGGGTTTGCAGTTATTAGCTAGGTGGGTGTTTAAATAGACTTAAAAAGTGGTTAAGAAACAAAAGGATTACCTCATATATAAAAGTTAATAAATGTTTGTTCATAAATATGACCGACCACACCACCAAAGAGATGAAAAAAAAGTATTTTAATTTTAAGACGCGTTTGTCATAGAAACTGGAAAGTAGAATGATGGTTATACAGACTCTAGTATTCATCATCCATGTATATCCACGTGATCCGCATCAGAGTTGTTCATTGACTTGACATTACCACATAAGTGTTCATGACTTACATTTTGTTGACAGAAAGGACTTCATATCAAAGAGTTGACTGTTGATTCGGGACTACTTTTTACCCAATTTTGGTAATTATCTACCTTAAGGGAGGCTTAGTTTTAATCTTCTTATAAAAATAAAAAGTAAAAAGTAAAAAACAGAACATAGGGATTATCTATTAGCAGACCAACTTTTACCTATTACGCCCTCAATTAAAAATACAAAAGCAATTTCCTGACTTAATTAGTAAGGAAAAAGGCCTTGTTAAGGCTCATCTGCTGTCAAAACAAATCCTCATGATTTGTTATAGATCTTGAGGTTTTTTTTTTTTTTTTTTTCTTTTCTTAATGTGGATTAGTCTTTGGAATGCATTTTTTCATGTATTATGAAAAAGTACTACAAAATTCTACCAAAAAAATAGATAATTTAAAAAATTGATATCCCTAAACCAGACCCAACCCATTTCATATCGTGTTAGATAAGTTGACATTATTATGACCCAAACCCACTAATTTCGTGTCATTTTTCCAGTTATGTTTGCGGGTCGTGTTGAGACTATCACCCCTGCATGGAAGATGCGCATAAAATCATAAATTATCTTCCTCGAGATACAAGTGAAAGCATCAACGATTCTAGGCACACCTCCACTTTACTTTATTATTATTTTTTTAAAAGTATCACCAGTTTTGTGTGCACCTCCACGTCAGAAAAGTGTGAAATGAGATCAATCTTGAGGACACTCCAGCACAACTCTTTCATAAATTTGGCAATAAAAAAATTAATGAAGAGGAAAATCATAAATGTAGTTTGTAAATATGATTATTTATTTTTCTTCTTATTTCAGGGATGTCTTTTGGTAGTTAATGACCATATCATCATATTCACACATGCAAGTGAAGTGAGGGACTAACGTTAATTTGTTGCAACTTTCAGTTATTTGCAGGGGCGGCTTTAAACTGCACAACAACCCATGAGGCCATTATCTTATCTTTCTTGGGCCGTCATAATTTCCGGGACGCAACCAACAAACCTTTTACGTGTCTGGGAGTGGAACTTAACGTCATTACTCCTGATGTATAGGATCACACTATTCTCATCATTATAAGACGAATCATGCAAATGATGGGCCCTAATCTACTGACACGTATCATCCCCTGTGCACATGCTTAATTCTTGAGTGGTGTAATTGTGGATCTGGATACATCAAGGGGCCTCCTTAGCAATCATGGAACCATGCATTGGTAATATTTTACTTTGATGGATTAGATTGGGGTTGATCTAGTTCCAATCATGTAAGAATCGAATCTGACTCAGAACTGATCCGATTAACATCAGATTGAATTCTTGTTAGATCAAATTTTTATCAATTATTAATTAATATTGGGATCTAAAACCCATCCAATAACAATTGGAGCTGATGTGGATAAGATCAAATGTGATTTAATATATAAAACCCATCCAATAACAATTGGAGCTGATGTGGATAAGATCAAATGTGATTTAATATATAAAATCTAGGGTAAATTATTATTTCGGGATCTGATAGGAAGAAATCCCGATTCTGACTCACTGGTCATTTTAAATTTCAAAATATAAAGAATGAGATCCTAGGTATTTTCAAATTTATAATCTTGTTAATAAAACGTAGCGAAATCATTGATATTTATCTGAAAAGTGAAAATCTAACTCGCTAAAAAGTAGCAAACCTGTGAGATTTTTACTTTATAAATTAGCGAGCTTGTCATTTTTCAAATAAATATTAACGATTTTGCTACTTTATATCAAGAAGATCATCACTTTGAAATATCTACAATTTTGCCCTTCATGTTTTGGGAATTAAAATAAATAATGAGCCAGAATCGAAGTTGATCACATTTGAGAATTTTTGCTAAAATCTAAATATGGGAATGGATAGGATTCCATGTCTGATCCTATCCAATGGCAGTCCAAGTTGAGGTAGAGGGTGAAGTTTATACCTTCAAAGTTAAACTGAAAACGTGGTAAAAGATTAGTTTTAGGAGGTTGAAAGGTGTTAGGGTGATAGAAAATGGTATTTAGGCCCTTAATAGGTTCATGGTCACAAAAAATTTCAAAACTTTTTTGGGGTTTCTGTGAAATTTTTTCTTCGAAAGAAAAAAAAAAATAAGTACATTTGGGTGTTGTTTTTAAATTATGTTTCTTACTATGATCTTTTGACTGGTTATGTACTGGTAACATTATATTTCTTTTAAATTTGATCTTTATCTTGCTTCATTCATAGTTAGGACCTTTCGTAAGGATAACAGAGTGATGCTAAGTCAAAAGTTGTTTAAAAATACTATGAGAAAGCAATTTATGTATGGAAACGGATCATTGAGCTTCATTTATCTTGTACACCTCAATGGCCTTGAAATATTATTTAATCTCGTGTTGTTCCATGTTATTGTTAAGACCCAAACCAATGCCCCAAAAATACCTAGGCAAAAAATAATTAAGTGTCAATGGAGCGAAAAGTTTAAGTCTTAACCTAGGGATCATAACATTTCCCCACGCTTCAAGGTCAACGCCCTCGTTAGCCCACTTTATGGAGAGCCCCCCTACCCCTGACCTTCTTTCCAAGTACCAAGTACCCCTTTCACTTTTTCCGTAAGTCACCCCTTTCTAAACTATCATAGTGGCCTATCCATATCCCATACTATGGCGAGACCTTTTTTTTCGAGAACCTCTTCCATATCCCATACTATAAAAGAGCCCATTTTCCTTTTTCTTTTTTTAGAACCCATTTCATATCCCATACTACAAAGGAACCCTTTCTTCTTCTTCTTCTTTTCATTTTTTTCTTCTTTTCCATAATTTCCTCCCCATGACTTGAACCTTGGACTTGGTGTTGACTTTGATACCAAATGTTAAGACCCAAACCAATGCTCCAAAAATATCTAGGCATCAATGGAGCAATTATCCTTTTCTTTCTCGATGATGATAATTTCTCACTCATGTTGGAATATTGGCTTCAGTTTATATTAAAATTTGTTATACTTGATCTAATTATGCGACTTATATCATTATACTTGATCTAATTATTGATCAAATGTGATTGAATTCTTTATCTTGATTAAATGATTGGTCAATTTTCTTTTTCTTTTTTTTGAGGATTTTTAATTTAAATGAGTTAATCATTAGTCAAAATTATTATCAGTCAAGATTGATTAGCCCATCTTATTAAATTGGTTAAATTGATCAATTTGATTGGTCGGACAAAGTTCTTAAGATTTAATTAGATTTAATTTTTATTAGTTGATTGAGGGTTAGAAATTTAATTCGTTGATCGAAAGACGTAAGATTGATCGAGGTGAATTTATCAGTTTGATTGGTGATTTACGATTTTTTTTTTTAGTTAAATTTGTAATTGGTTCATCTAAGACTATTTAATAAAATTTTAAGTTTTGATATTTTATTATATATTTTAAAAAAAAATTGATTTAATATTTCAATTATTGGTTGGAATTTAGCATTTGAATTTGGATTTCTAACTCCCCCAATTGCTCACTCAATGATTTTTCTATGAGCATTCCAACCATGGTTGAAAGTTTCTTATTACAAGATTGATGTGAACAATTACATACAAATTTACTATCCATTGATGTGGTGAAAATTTCTTCATATTTCTAGTGATTGTATATATTTGCTCACAATATCTTCTATTTGTTTATAAGTGTTGGGTGTTATATTAGTTTTTATGGATAAAAACAATACCTTTTATTTCTTTGAAAAATAATTTGTTAGGTTATAATGTTAAAAATAATAATTGATACTTATAAGGGTACTCTGGTCATTTTAACAGAATCCAAAATCGTTTACAAACACAAAACTCTATCTAAAGTACTTTTGACAGTACTTTTCAGAACCTGCATCCAAACACACAATAGTTATCCACCTACTCCAGACAATACTTCAAAAAGTACTTATGAAAGTATTTATGTTCTAAGTACTTCTAACTCCTGTATCCACACGGGCCCTAAGCATTTACACAATCATTATTTCAACATTAGGATTTACTATAAACCATTACTGTTATTTGAATGAGGAAAGTGAAGTCATGGACTCAAGAGCCCATACTCACATTTTGACAAAGGACCAAGATTTTAAAAAAAAATTGAATTTAAAGTTGTTGGGATTTGGCCCATTACACATGTGTGGGTCCAGTTCATGTTTGTTTTCAGTTCGATTGAAGAAGTACAAGAAAAAGTGCAATTTGAGCCTAAGGTCCAAGCATAAAATTTGTAGGATACATTAAACCTGGCTCGTTACATGTGTGATAAAAAACCTTCTCTCTTGTTGACCTCGGCCAATAAGACTTGTTTTTAAACTAAATTTCGAATTTTTTTGGAACAGAATCACAATAATAAAAAAAACCTAGACTTTTTCGAACCAGTTTTGATTAGAGTCCAAATAGAATTGACTTACTATGTGCATTGATTCTGTTATACTATATATGTTAAATTATTTATAAATCAGTACTTTTGGGATCTGTTTGGAGTGACATGAATAAACCATTGTTCTTAGAATATGTTTGGTTTCAGAACTTATCCATGTGAGAATCAAATAAACTAAAGACCTCTTTATGCATGGAACAATAATCTATTTTGCAAAGGAATGAGTATTGTACCCAAACAGAACCTTCAAATATGGACTAAACAAACTTTGATCCTTCATTGGTTATTTACCAGATTCCAATTTTTGACCAAGGTTTTATTAAGTTAAAATCCTTGACCATTCACATATATCAACTAATTTCAAGTTTTCAGACTTGTTACACGTCCATTGAAGCCCATCTGTAGTTGATTCGAAGATCTTTTCAAGGCCCTTCGTTTAAAATATGTTTCATGTCCATTAGGACTCACCAAATTGTTCAATTTCTTGTTTAGAGTTCAGTTTTCTTGTAAATTGGTTGAGTGTGAAAGTTGAAGATCTATGCATTATTGGGGTTTAATATTTCTTATGAGAAATTTTATTAGATTGAACCCGGCAAGGTGGTTAGATTTATGAGCTTAGAAGATTAGAAGAAGAATACAAGAGCAACTAGCATGAATTGTTAGACAAAATGGATTCTCTAGGTTTTAGGAATTTATGCATTTATGGCACAATTATACAAAAGCAATCAACAGATAGCGTCAGAGTCATTGCTCGTTGCATGATTAAACATCAAAATTTAAACCTACAAAATTTTATTTTAAAATTTTTGCTATACTACAATCTCAACCCTACATTATATATTATTGAAAACTGGTCCTGAATGATGGATCAACCCTAGTTACTTAGGCTTCATGACAAACAAACTAGTAATTAATCAGCTATTGAAAAGTCTAGCTTAGAGTTGATAGTCTATGAGATTGTCGAGCAATGACACCTACAGTTGAAGGGCTCTCAGCCGATACAACTTCGTACCCATCATTTAAGTTATCAATTCCTTGGGCCAAAAAAGCCCACCACCGCATGCTCCTCCACTTCTAGCACTTGCGTAGATAGTGTCATATAGGTTCCCAAAATAGGCATCCCTTTGTCCAACACTGCCCTGAAGACTTGGATGACTTGCCAAATTCAGTAATGAGGAGCGGCTTTCCAAGGACTGAATTTGAGTCTTGAATTTGGGCTTGTACCCATCTATCTACAAAAGTAGCTTGGGCTTGATCATTTGATCCTGACATCTTGCAATCAAAGATTAATTATTTTAATTTTAATAGATGAAAAATGGGAATATATATATATATATATATATGGGGACAGTTCATGGAATCAAAGATTAATTATTTTAATTTTAATAGATGAAAAATGGGAATATATATATATATATATTATGGGAAATGTTCAGCAACAAACATTTTGGCAAAACATTTTTCAAAACATGGGTTAGAGATTTTGGAATGGGCTGATTTTTGGTGAGGATGATCTCTACGGTGAGGAGATCATCATCACCAAAAATCAGCCCATTCCAAAACCTCTAACCCATGTTTTGAAAAATGTTTTGCCAAAATGTTTGTTGCTGAACGGAACCCTATATATATATAGGGGGGCGTTCAATGGCCAACTTTTTGGCAAAACATTTTTCAAAACATGAGTTAGAGATTTTGGAATGGGCTGATTTTTGGTGAGGATGATCTCTACGGTGAGGAGATCTTCATCACCAAAAATCAGCCCATTCCAAAACTTCTAACCCCATCAAAAACAGTTTACAAAAAATGGACGGTCCACGATTTTTCAGCTTGTAAACATGGGTTAGAAGTTTTGGAATGGGCTGATTTTTGGTGAGGATGATCTCCTCACCATAGAGATCATCCTCACCAAAAATCAGCCCATTCCAAAACCTCTAACTCATGTTTTGAAAAATGTTTTGCCAAAAAGTTTGCTAAAAAGTTTGCCATTGAACGCTACCCATATATATATATATATGGGGCAGTTCATGGGACATAAGTAAAAAAAGATATGTAAAAACAATCATTTTTCAAAATACAAATTATATAAGAAAAACATATATATTGAGCTGATTTTTTGTGAGGATGATCTCTATGATGATAAGATCATCCTCACAAAAAATCAAACTAATTTGAAACTTTGAAATCCATCAAAAGTGGTTATTAATTATTGGTAAAAAGTCGATGGTCCAGATTCTAAATCACTTTTGATGAAGTTAGAAGGTTCAGACTAAGCTGATTTTTTGTAAGGATGATCTTCTCATCATAGAGATCATCCTCACAAAAAATCAGCTCAATCCAAAACTTCTAACCCATATTTTGATAAACCATTGCTTTTTACATATGTTTTTACTTATGTGACATGATCATCCTCACAAAAAATCAGTTCAATCCGAAACTTCTAACCCATATTTTGAAATACCATAATTTTTTATATATGTTTTTACTATGTCGCATGATATCTATATATATATATATATATATATATATAGGGTCACGTTCAATGGCTAACTTTTTGGCAAAACATTTTTCAAAACATGAGTTAGAAGTTTTGGAATGGGCTGATTTTTGGTGATGATGATCTCCTCACCGTAGAGATCATTCTCACCAAAAATCAGCCCATTCCAAAACTTCTAACTCATGTTTTGAAAAATGTTTTGCCAAAAAGTTAGCCATTGAACGTGACCCATATATATATATATAAAAGTTGATTAAAGTTGGTAAAAGTTTAGATATTTTAATTACCATTGATCTGGGTAGAGGTGAATAGTGGTAAAATCAACTGCTAGTATCTGATTATTGGAGATGAAGTCCATTCCACCTTGGTAGCCCGGGTTGAATCGCTTCTTTTCGAGCATTGAATCACCATAAAATCCTTCTAGACTTATCTCAAGGAGATGATTACTATCTATGGATTTGACATATGCACCCATTTCACTAATCCAATCCCATATAAAATTTATAAATAAAATCAGTTAAATTTTTTTTTGATCACATATATAATTAGAAGACCCCATAGGACTTAGGTGGGTTAATAGATGAACTTGTTCTGCTAAACAAGAAAAAATTAGTTTACATGCTCCCAAAAGCACCCACTGAATATACTTCAGAGAAATTTCTTAAAACATGATCAACTTTTACGAAATTCTCATTCTCATTCTGGCCCGCTATTCATTTTCCTTTCTATGAGGAATGTCTTCCCATCTCAACCATACATTGAAGACAAAAATGTCCAACATAGTTGGACGTAAAAATTCGAAGAGTGATAACTCGACCACACGAGTGTGGAACTATGGATTTCTTAAAGAAATCGCACCACAAATGTGATCGATTGATTGGCAATGAAGGAAAAGAGGGCAATCATGCTTGTAAACCTAATGCGTTGTGATAATATGACTCCCCCATGTGGCATATACCCAATCGACTCCTTTGACGTGGGGTTTGCTAGAACCATAGACTTTATGCTTGGGGATACACAACTACACATCCCCATAAATTTGTGTAGTTGTACATATGGGGATGTGAGGTTGTGTATCCCAAGGCATAAAGTCTATGGTTCTGGCCCGTCAGGGGAGTCATATTATCACCAGTCAAACTTAATATTAATACAAATAGGGTTGAACTCACGGGTTTGAAAATAGGAAAGAGTCATAAACTGACTCGAAAAAGGATACTTGAAATTCACTCGACTGATGTAGGATGTGCTTAGGCTGTAGATGTCTTTCCTCGGGATATACAAGAAAAATATCTAAATGGTTTTGTGCAATTGACTGAATTTTGAATGACCTTTTTCAAGTCAATTTATCACAATTCAATATGAAAATGTTGGAATGACTTTAAAATTGATGTTGATTCACACTTTGCTGATGTGGATGTGTGTACAGAGCCATAGCTTTTCATCCAAATACAAGAGATGAGTCATGTTGGACTGACTAAAATTAACATCATTTCGCACATTGCTAACGTTGAGGTGCCCACAGACACCCCCACTCCAATTGAAAACGAAGATGCAGATAGGTTGCTGGCGAACTTGTCTTCAGGATACAATAGATCCCAATTTTAACACAACTATATATTTCCTCAAAATTTACACTATTTTGAGAAAATCTGTCACACAGAATCTCGGATACACGAATGCCTCTTTTTGTAGAAAATTTTGAATTATTTATTTTAATAGAATTGATCTCCATACATAGATAACAATTACAAAAATCACATCCATTCGTAAATGATTTTTGAATCTCAATAGACATGAAACCCATTGGAACTACTAGGCACCTATTCGGATCAAGGAATCCATTAAGTACCCTTAGGCCCCTTTGACACCTTCCGGATCAGCCTTGGTGCTTATCTAAAATTGGACGGTCCTATTAAAATATTTAATTTTGATCTCTCTCTCTCTCGCTTTCTTTTCTTTCTTATTTCATATATATATATATATATATATATATATATATATATATATATATATATATAATAAAAAAGAATTATTAAATTTCCATATAGCTAGAAGTCATTAGGAGCTCTCAAAGAGAGAGTCTTTGGAATGAAGAAAGAGTTGAGAATAGGTTCTTATTTATAGATTTCAAAATCCCTCCAAAACATTTAGAAAACAATGTGGGATTTACAAAAAATTTGAAAAAATGAGTCAAAAAGAACTTTTACAAACTTCAATCCATTTGAAAAGATATCAACCAATAGAAATGTTCTTTTTAAAAATACTTACTTTTCTTTAACAAAAAAGTACACTAACCATAAAGTAACTTTCAAATATCATTTTAAAATAAATTAAATTAATTTTATTTGAATCAATTTTAAATAAATATTAACCAATATTTATTTTAACAGTTATTAGCTAGGTGGGTGTTTAAATAGACTTAAAAAGTGTTTAGGAAACAAAAAAGATTACCTCATATATATATAAGTTAATAAATGTTTGTTCATAAATATGACCGACCACACCACCAAAGAGACGAAAACAATGTAGTTTTAATTTCAAGATGCTTTTTTCTATATATATATATATAAGTTAATAAATGTTTGTTCATAAATAGGACCGACCACACCACCAAACAGATGAAAACAATATAGTTTAATTTCAAGACGTTTTTTTCTATATATATATATATATATATATAGGGGACGGTTCAGCAGCCTTAAAGTTTGCCAAGTTTGGTGCCAAACATTTTTCAAAATATGGGTTAGAAGCTTTGGAATGAGCTGATTTTTTGTGAGGACGATCTCTATGATGAGGAGATCATCCTCACCAAAAATCAGCCTATTCCAAAACTTCTAATGCCATCAAAAGTGATTTACAAAAATTGGACGGTCCACGATTCTTCAACTTGTAAACTAGGGTTAGAAGTTTCAAAATGAGTTGAGTTTTTATGAGGATGATCTCTTCACCATAGAGATCATCCTCACAAAAAATCAGCCTATTCCAAAACTTCTAACCCCATCAAAAGTGATTTACAAAAAATGTTTGGAACCAAACTTGGCAAACTTTAGGGCTGTCGAACCGCTCCCATATATATATATATATATAGGGAACGGTTCAGCAGCCCTAAAGTTTGCCAAGTTTGGTGCCAAACATTTTTCAAAATATGGGTTAGAAGCTTTGGAATGAGCTGATTTTTTGTGAGGATGATTTCTATGATGAGGAGATTGTCCTCACCAAAAATCATCCTATTCCAAAACTTCTAACCCCATCAAAAGTCATTTACAAAAAATGTTTAGCAACAAACTTGGCAAACTTTAGGGCTGCCGAACCGCTCCCATATATATATATGAGAGCGGTTCAGCAGCCCTAAAGTTTGCCAAGTTTGGTGCCAAACATTTTTTGTAAATGACTTTTGATGGGGTTAGAAGTTTTGGAATATGCTGATTTTTTGTGAGGATGATCTCTACGGTGAAGAGATCATCCTCACAAAAAATCAGCTCATTTTGAAACTTCTAACCCTAGTTTACAAGTTGAAGAATCGTGGACCGTCCAATTTTTGTAAATCACTTTTGCTGAGATTAGAAGTTTTGGATTAGGCTCATTTTTGGTAAGGATGATCTCCTCATCATAGAGATCATCCTCACAAAAAAATCAGCTCATTCCAAAACTTCTTACTCATATTTTGAAAAATGTTTGGCACCAAACTTGGCAAACTTTACGGCTGCTGAACCGTCCCTATATATATATATATATATAAGTTAATAAATGTTTGTTCATAAATATGACCAACCACACCACCAAAGAGATGAAAACAATGTAGTTTAATTTCAAGACGCTTTTTTCATAGAAACTGGAAAGTAGAATGATGGTTAAACAGACTCTAGTATTCATCATCCATGTGTATCTACGTGATCTACATCAGAGTTGTTCATTGGCTTGACATTACCATATAATTGTTCATGACTTATATTTTGTTGACAGAAAGGACTTCATATCAAGGAGTTGACTATTGATTCGGGACTACTTTTTACCCAATCGGTAATTATCTACCTTAAGGGAGGCTTAGTTTTAATCTTCATATAAAAAAAAAAGTAAAAAAGTAAAAAAAAAAAAAAGAACATAGGGATTTGCTATTGGCACACAAACTTTTACCTATTACACCCTCAATTAAAAATACAAAAGCAATTTCCTGACCTAATTAGTAAGGAAAAAGGCCTTATTATGGCTCATCTGACGTCAAAACAAATCCTCATGATTTGTTAGAGATCTTGAGGTTTTTTTTTTTTTCTCTTAATGTGGATTAGTCTTTGGAAGGCATTTTTTCATGTATTATAAAAAAGTATTACAAAATTCTACCAAAAAAATAGATAATTTAAAAAATTGGTATCCCTAAACCAGACCCAACCCATTTCATATCGTGTTAGATAAGTTGGCATTATTATGACCCAAACCCACTAATTTCATGTCATTTTTCGAGTCATGTTTGTGAGTTGTGTTAAGACTATCACCCCTGCATGGAAGATGTGCATAAAACTATAAATTATCTTCATTGAGATACAAGTGAAGCATCAACAATTCTAGGCACACCTCCACTTCACTTTATTATATTTTTTTTAAAAGTATTTTCATAAAAAATACCACTAAATTGACTTCCTTTCACACTTTTCTCATGTGGAAGTGTGTAGCAGCCATAGATGATTTTCATCAAAATACGAATGAAAAGTATCAATAGTTTTGTGTGCACCTCCACGTCAAAAAAGTGTGAAATGAGATCAATCTTGAGGTCACTCCAACACAACTCTTTCATAAATTTGGCAATAAAAAAATTAATAAAGAGGGAAATCATAATGTATTTTGTAAATATGGTTATTTATTTTTCTTCTTATTTTAGGGGATGTCTTGTGGTAGTTAATGACCATATCATCATATTCACACATGCAAGTGAAGTAAGGGACTAACGTTAATCTGTTGCAACTTTCAGTTATTTGCGGGGGCGGCGTTAAACTGCACAACAACCAATGAGGCCTTTATCTCATCATTCTTGAGTCGTTATAATTTCTGGAACGCAACCAACCAACCATTTACGTGTTTGGGAGTGGAACTTAATGTCATTACTCCTGATGTATAGGATCACACGTGACGCATGAACTTTAATGCATTTAGTCAGAAGATGATCACACTATTCTCATCAGTATAAGACGAATCATGCAAATGATGAGCCCTAATCGACTGACACGTATCATCTCCAGTGCACATGCTTAGTTCTTGGGTGGTGTAATTGTGGATCTGGATACATCCAGGGGCCTCCTTAGCAATCATGGAACCCATGCATTGATAATATTGTACTTTGATGGATTAGATTGGGGTTGATCTAGTTCCAATCATGTAAGAATCGAATCTGACTCAGAACTGATCCGATTAACATCAGATTGGATTCTTATTAGATCAAATTTTTATCAATTATTAATTAATATTGGAATCTAAACCCGATCCAATAACAATTGGAGCTGATGTGGATAAGATCAAATGTGATTTAATATATAAAATCTAGGGTAAATTATCATTTTGGGAGCTGATATGAAGAAATCTCGATTCTGACTCAGTGGTCATTTTAATTTTCAAAACATGAAGAATGAGATCCTAAGTATTTTCAAATTTATGATCTTGTTAATATAAAGTAGCGAGATCACTGATATTTATCTGAAAAGTGAAAATCTAACTCACTAAAAAGTGGTGAACCTGTAAGATTTTTACTTTATAAATTAGCGAGATAGTCATTTTTGAAATAAATATTAACGATTTTACTACTTTATATCAAGGAGATCGTCACTTTGAAATATCTACAATTTTGCCCTTCATGATTTGGGAATTAAAATAAATAATGAGCCAGAATCGAAGTTGATCACATTTGGGAATTTTTGCTAAAATCTAAATAAACTTTGTATACTAAACAAAATTTATAATATAATTTATACACTTTCTCATCTTTATCAATGACCCCTGTATATAAGATTGGGACATGGTTGATGGATCAACCGAGTAAATAGGTTATCAAATTGAAACCTTATCAAAACCAAAGTCATCAATCCATATTCAAAAATATGGGAATGGATGGGATTCCATGTCTGATCCTATCTAATGACAGCCCAAGTTGAGGTAGAGGGTGAAGTTTATGCCTTCAAAGTTAAATTGAAAACGTGGTAAAAGATTAGTTTTAGAAGGTTGAAGGGTGTTAAGGTGATAGAAAATGGTATTTAGCCCTTAATGGGTTCATGGTCACAAAAAATTTCAAAACTTTTTTGGGGTTTCTATGAATTTTTTTCTTCGAAAGAAAGAAAAAATAAGTACATTTGGGTGTTGTTTTTAAATTATGTTTCTTACTATGATCTTTTAATTGGTTATGTACTGTGTAACATTATATTTCTTTTAAATTTGATATTTATCTTGTTTCATTCATGGTTAGGACCTTTCTTAAGGATAACAAAGTGATGCTAAGTCAAAAGTTGTTTAAAAATACTATGAGAAAGCAATTTATGCATGGAAACAGATCATTGAGCTTCATTTATCTTGTACACCTCAATAGCCTTGAAATATTATTTAATCTCATGTTGTTCCATGTTATTGTTAAGACCCAAACCAATGCCCCAAAAATACCTAGGCAAAAAATAATTAAGCGTCAATGGAGCGAAAAGTTTAAGTCTTAACCTAGGGATCATAACATTTCCCCACGTTTCAAGGCAACGCCCTCATTAGCCCACTTTATGGAGAGCCCCCTACCCCTAACTTTCTTTCCAAGTACTAAGTACCCCTTTCACTTTTTTCATAAGTCACCCCTTTCCAAACTAATCATAGTGACCTATCCATATCCCATACTATGGCGAGACATTTTTTTTCGAGAACCTCTTGCATATCCCATACAATAAAAGAGCCCGTTTTCCTTTTTTTTTTTTTTTTTTTAGAACCCATTTCATATCCCATACTACAAAGGAGCCTTTTCTTCTTCTTTTTTTCATTCTTTTTTCTTTTTCCATAATTTTGTCCCCATGACTCGAACCTTGGACATTGTGTTGACTTTGACACCAAATGTTAAGACCCAAACCAATGCTCCAAAAACACCTAGGTGTCAATAGAGCAAAAAGTTTAAGTCTTGACCTAAGCATCGTAACAGTTATCCTCTTATTTTTCGATGATGATAATTTCTCACTAGTGTTGGAATATTGGCTTCAGTTTATATTAAAATCCGTTATACTTGATCTAATTATGCGACTTATATCATTATAGAAGATAAAGCATCCCAGTTAAGGTTTTATGTGGATGAACCTACTTTTACAGATTTGCATTGAGTGAATAACTTCTAGTCATAGTCTTACTGTTGTGGGAGTAGCTCTTAAGATTTTTCCCTCTTTTCTTTAATTTGGTAGGCCTAGCATAAGTAGTTTGTGAGTTAGTGGGTTTTTTCAAACTAGTATTGATCAGGATCTAGAAAGTAGTTTCTAGAGTCTTAATTACATAGATTTTATAGATAAAATCTACAGTAAATCCTCTAATTAGATATAATTCATTATTAATCTATAATAATTATTGTTATCAATTAAATTATGTATTTCAGACCTAATTACAGTAATTTATTTGTAACATGAGAAAATCGTAAATTTCAAGAGACGAATCAAAAAAATCCAAAGATTCCACTACGATTTAGGATCTGAAACAAGACCAAGCACTAAAATGCAGGCCCATTGGGCCCACAGGGATCGCTATGCCTTGGTCAACGTGGGTGATGCGGTGGTGTCGGTGGATAATTTCTCAAGATTTGTGTAGGAGCTTAGCGGTTACAAATACTTCGTATTGAAGTAGGGTTTGGAGGTTTATTTTATTTATGGAAGGTATTTAAACCCTAGAAAACCCTAATTTAGTCTCTACAAATAAGAGATTATACTAGAGCTAAATCTCACCTCATCTCATTTGAGATCAACCTCTCTTCTTCTGTTCTTTTAGTCTTAGGTTTTCATATTTTCTTTCTTCATTTCTTATTTTCAAGATTGTAAGGAGATGCTGCCAGTTTCAAATTAAGATTAATAAAAGAAGATAATTTTTCTTTCTTTCATCTCTCTTAGTTTTCTATTTTATTATTCTTGTGATGTTTCTAAGTTAAACCTCTGTTATAGAGGTCAATGAAGCTAAAGGATTATTTTAATTAAAACTTGCATATAAATTCATGTTGATTTATGTTCTTATATGTTTCGCTCTTGATTATTAATTATTAGAAACTATTTTAAATTATCGTAAGTTTTGATAATTTAATTTTAGATAAGGTTAAGTTAAATCATACTTAGTTTTCAATAGTTTGATTTAGAATTTTGATATTTATTTCTTTAAAAGGGAAGCATAATCTTTGATTATCATTGGTGTTAAATCAGATTCACTTTCCGATCTACGGGCATTAATTTTGTCTGAGTAGATTAAGATAAAAATGATTCTATACTTATTTTATTTAAGATTAATGCTATGGTGGATTGGACTGATTTAACATTTCTTTTATAGTTTATATATTCCATCTTAATTTAGTTTAAATTTCTTCTTAAAAACTGTTTTAATTTCTAACTTCAAATCCCAATCGATTTTGAGTTGAAAGAGTCGTTGGATCAACGTTGTCTCTATGGATTGAACCTTGCTTGCCAAGGTTTATTTTTTGTTCATTATTTTATCAGCAATCTACACCGAACAGGTGTCAATGAACACCAACTTTAATACTTATCAATTAAGTTTGTAGATTTTTCTTGCTTTATATTAGGTTTGAGTAATTGATGATCAGACATTGTTATAGATACATAAATATGACAATTAAGATGCTTATTTCCCTCATTTAGCTATATCTGCAAATTGTAGACAGTACTACTCATATCATTTTGTTTCTAGTCATTAAACCCGTCCATTTATAGATATTCCTTTGCTATGTACTTATATTTTTTATTCTAACATTTGTTCATAGGTTAGATGCCCTGCTAGTTTGTCTTGTAAATTCAATTATTTACTTCCTCACATATAGATGTATCATACGCACATGCATCGAGGAGACTAGTTTATGAAGCATTTAAGCTTCAACTTTTAGGTAAGAAGATTGAGGATGACCTATCAATTGCCATGCTTTGAAATGGATGAGTAAATTGGGCATAGAAAGGTAAATACATTTGAAAAAAATGTAGGAGAGGCTTCACTAGGTAATAATTTAAGAAAAAACTAATTGAGATAGTTTGGGCATATTAAAATATATAGGTTAGAACCTTTACTAGAAGAAATATTCAAGTTAAAGGTCGTAGAAGGGAGAGGTATATAAAAAACAACTTGTATAACCAAGAGACTGAAAGTAGATGTGAATTCACTTTCAACTAAAGGACTTAGCTTCGGATAGAGTGGAATAGAAGAATATGATTTGTTTAGCCTAGTTTGAATCTTTGGGAGAAGGTTTTGTGACTGCACGAAACATCAATTCAATTTCCAACAGGAGGGATTGGTATATAGTTTTGGATTGTGTTGGACCTATGGCATGGTATGTTCAAATATCCTTTTTCACTGGAGGTATATAGTTTATGATTTCATGTGTTTTTGCTATAATAAGTGAAAGTCTTGCTTTCCATGAAAAGAAATAATTGTAAGGAACTTCTATATGTTCCTTCTATCTTGTTATTGATATTTCTTAATGGTTTCCTCTTTGTGCAATAGTCATGCATTCATTAATGCTAGGTCCAATTTTAAAAGTCTAGGTTTTGTTTCACTTATGAAAATCATCCAATTTTATGTCACTAAATTCTTATATATTCAAAAAAAAAAATGTTAATGACTGGGGGCTTTGCTCCTCACTCATGCAAAAAATCCAAATCCATTTTAATGAACATATCATTTTAGATAGATTACTCAGTGTGCAATGGATTTCATTAGTCATGCATAAGTGCATAATATTCCTATCACAGTTTTAAATATTTTTTTAGCTTTTCTATTATTTTTGAAACCTCAATTGAATTTTCTCATCTTAAACTATGATTGAAGTTAAAGTATGGTCTATTCTTGATCAATCTGACCTAATGTGAGTAATTTATCGTTTCGTGATAATTACTGAAAGCGCCCTTGATCCATGACTACGGATCTATTTTTTATTTTTCTGGAAGTCGCCACCTAGTTTTATAATCATGGAATCAAAAATTGCCTTTAAACGGATAAACGATTCTGAATCACTAAAAAAGAACTCATGGGTCCAAGGATCACATTATGGGATTGGAAGGTGTTAGGCACCAATCTCTCCCAGTGAACGTCGATTTCTATTTTTTTCAAAAAATTTACATGACAAGAAAAAATGGCTGAAAAATTAAAATAAAAAATTGCCTTATTTACCTAAGTGATTGCGATGATCGATTTCTTCAAAAACTGGTAGAGAGCATTCCTTATTTGAATCTTCTCACTTTTATCTCCATCGCTAAATGTGCTTCTGATCTCCGAGATGAGATTTCTTCTCCTAGATCTGAATATGTTCTGACTTTTTGGGGTGTTTTAAAAATTTCTGGGTATTTTTTAGGTGAAAAAATAGGGTTTGGGTATTAAGTATGGACTTGGGACTTCAGATTTAGAGTTTTAGGAAGTCTTAAGAGAGTTTTTGGCCTCTATTTCCTAAGATTTTTCTTGATCTTCGAATTTAGGTGGTGGAAGCTCATTTTTAAAAAGTGTTTGGAAGATTAGGATTTGAGATTAAGGTTTGGGATTAGGTCACTTAGAGATAATATTAAGTTGTTTTAATTAGGGTTTAATTAGGTTTTATTTGAAATTTAATTTTATATTTTGACTTATGTAGAATGAGGATTTTTTAAGTTTTTTGAGACCCCCCCAATGGAGGGTTCTCTATTAAATTATATTTTTAATTCTTCGGGAACCCCAGTGGAAGGTTCTTTATAAAATATTATGTGAACCCCACTTAAATAAATAGGCCACCACTTAAAATTTGACTCATGGGCTTGAGTAATTGATTTTATTTGTTCAAAAATTTTAATTTAATTTATTAAGATTTCATTGTACGTTAATTAATATTTTTATTATTAGTTTCAAAATTTTAAATTTTAGGATTGAAAAATTACTGTTTTACCCTTAAGAAAAAATTTTGCTTTGAGAGGTTGTTTTCGATGTTTTAGAATATTTAAAATCAATTTTTCGTAAAGAATTCAATGAGAGTATCGATTTGTGTCACTTCTGGGTTTTTTGCATGAAATGATTATGGACCCAATGAGGGCTTTTTAAAAATTTTGTAAAAATTGACGAAACGATATATTTGATCTTAATTTGTTGTTTTACGTGTTTGAAAGGATTTTTCTAAATCTAATGTAGGTTCTAAGAATGTTTTGATGTCAGGGGTATTTTGATAATTTATTCATTTTTTATGTTTTTTTTTTTTGTAAAACTTTTTTTTTGTCCCAAGAATGATGATGTTTATGTTCTTGGTCATATTTTTCTGAGTGTAGCATGATTTCTAAAGTTTATTTATTTGAAATATATCATCTAAATGTTGAAAATACATCTAATAACAACAAAAACTATTTAGAATATTCATCCATTATTGGGAATTGTCACAATCAGGTTGACGAATTGATTAATTGGACGAGTGCGAAAATAGGGTGTCTATAGATGCCCCTCTTTGGCAGAGGGTTGAAGCAAACTAGATAATAAATCTACCTTGGTAGATAGTGCGATATCCGAATGCCAAAGCTAGTGACAGTTCATTTTGCAACCTAATTTAATAATTCATCTGGGCGTTCGGATCTTTGAGGGTGAAACTCTCCCTGAACTAAAAGTTTGTCAGGTCCTCGAACGTGAGCTATCATTGATGGACAGTGTCAAATCTTCGAATTTTGATAATTCTCCCTAACTAAATGCAATAAGAGCATACGTGTGTGCAATGGTGTGATGCCTACAGCCTATCGAATCATTGAGGGTAAACTCTCCTCAATTAAAAATGTGTCATGTCCTAGAAATCTTCTTTCACTGACAATAATGATTAAAATTGAAGTACACTTACGTAATGAAAACAATCATACGATATGAAATTATAACAAAGTTGAATAAGAAGGCAATTGGAGTTATAACATTATCAACATCAAATGATGTAGGAGCTTTATTAAATCCTACTTGAAATTCTTTTTTAAAGTTTGAAAAGTTTGAATCTCGTTTCTCGGACTCGGACTTACTGGAACCACTCTTTCTGGGTTGATATTCGAGGAACTTATTAAAATCCTTATTCAAAAGTTAGAGTCTCATTTTTCGGACTCGAACTTATTAGAGCCATGTTTCTTAGGTTGGGGTTGGCAGGAACTTATTAAAATCTTTATTCAAAAATTGGAGTCTCGTTTTTTGGACTCGAACTTATTGGAGCCACGGTTTCATGCTGGGATTTGCATGAACTTATTAGAATCATATTTCAAAAAGTTGGAGTCTCGTTTCTCAAACTAGAACTTACTGGAGCCACACTTCTCGGGCTTGGGTTTGTAGGAACTTATTAAAATCCTACTTTAACTTGCATTATATGATTCAAAAAGTTTGAGTCTCATTTCTCGGATTCGAATTTACTAGAGCCACGCTTCTTAGGCTGGGGTTTGCAGGAACTTATTAAAATCCTACCTTAACTCATATTTTATGATTCAAAAAGTTGAAGTCTCGTTTTTTGGACTCAAATTTACTAGAGCCACGTTTCTCGGACTTGAGTTTGCAGGAACTTATTAGAATCCTACTTTAAAAAGTTGGAGTATCGTTTCTTGAACTCGAACTTACTAGAACTATGCTTCTTGGACTTAGGTTAGTTAGAACTTTAGTATTGACATGCTCAAAGATTGAGAAATCAGGCCCTTATTGGCTTATCATGCATCTAGATTCATAATAACATTGGGCTCCATCAGACTTTTAGATTTTTTAGTAATATTTTCCTTTTTATCATGTGATTAATAACGAAATTTTAGAATCACAATGACTTTAAAAAATGCCCTAGTTTCAAGGTTGGTTTCTAAATTGAAACTTGACTACAAAATTGATGAAATGGATCGCTCTTGAAAAATATGAACGAGAAACTATGAACTCTAATAAATGATAGATAGAAGAATCGACATTCCTTTAAATTTTCAAGACTCTTAAGATTATCATATGTGCAATAAGGAATTTAATCATTTTCTTTCAAATTTCTTTTGAGAAATACTTGAGCTAGACTTAAAATCTTGATAATTATTGGAATAGAAGATCTTTCTCTTTAAAGTGGTTGACAGTTCTATATTTTCCTTTAGTGAACACTTGAACAAATAAACATACTCTTAAAGATCTGACATGCTGAAGATGATTTTTGAGTTTCGTCGACTTCAACAATGTCTTTGTCGGATATGAGTTGCCCTTTCGGGTTTTCGATTTAGCGGACTTCTCTTTTTTCTTTATAATCTTGAATATTCAACTCGACAAGTTCTTGGTTTCATACACCTTAACCTAGTCAATTAGCATTCAAGAGAATTTAATAGGTGGGCTTAGGACATGGCTTAGAAAGAAAACGTATAAGACTCGACTTCCCATAATGCCCCTAGTCTAATATTCTATCTTTTTTGTCAATTCTTTTGATTTTTTTAATACCCCTAGTTTGGCATTCTTTTCTTTTCTGTAAATTCATTTGACTCTTTTTTTAATGCCCCTAATTTGAATTTTTTTTCTTTTCTGTCAATTTTGTTGATTCTCTTTTTCTAATACCCATAGTTTGGCATTTTTTTTCTTTCATACCTTTCAATAATGGATTTTTCTTTTGGATGATATTTTTCTTAAAAGAATACTTTTTTTTTTTGCATGACCAGGCCTGAAGTAACTTTTCAGGTAGCCTACGTACCCCAAATCTTTATTTTCTCTTTTGGGATCAGGTCAAAACATATCTAAAACTCCAAGTTTTCAATTCGTATCTCGAGAAAAAATAAATAGTGAAATTTTTAGAAAATCTTGAAAGTGGGACTTAGGGGTAAAACTTTAGGATGTTTCTGATCATTTTTAATGGAATCTGACCTCATCATTAGATTCAAAATGATTGAAAAACATACTTTAGCCTATAAACATGCTCAAATGTGAGTTTGAATAAAAAAATTACAAAATCCTCAATTACCAAGTTGGACAATGTTAAAATAGTGACGTTTTGGTAGAGCAAGAATTATTAAGATTCGATTACACCATTGGGTTTGTAACGAAAAATTATTGAACATGGACTATTTATTTATCATTTTTAGAGATCAAGAAGTCGAATTATCATAAAAAATAAAAATGACGTCAATTTTAGGGGTCATCTTAGGCTAAAAATGTAAATTTTTGTTAGAGATAGAATTTTTATAAATTAACTACACCATTAGATCTGGAACAAAAAATTAAACGAAATAGAGTATTCATTCATTATTTTTGGAGTCCGGACGGTCAAGTTATCATCAAATAAAATAATAGGCAAAATACCGATTTCGTCCCAAAATTTATATAAATAAAATTTTTATTTTTAATTTTTTATTCTTCGTCTACTTCAACTTGTCCAAAACAGCCAACGAAATTTTTTTAATTTTTTTTTTTAAAAAACTTCAACCTCAGATTCATGACAAATGGCTCGTCGTCGACGACCGACGCAGAAGGAAGAAACGTCCGCAGTCGTGTTCTCTACAAAACCCACTCAACTTCTTTCCATTTCACTTTTTTTTTTCACCTCGTATCATCAAAAATTAATTATATTTATATATGGAGATTTCGAAACTTTGACCTCAGATTTCATCCTTTTCGGGATCAAACCGTCCTTTGTCACAGAAGAGAAAAGGACGACGGCGTCGAAATCTTCGAAACCATCGGGCTAGATCCAAAATTAGCAATCTTGAAATTTGATCTATCTCAATTTTCGTGTCGTTCGCCTCGATTTTCTCACACGCGCTTCGATCATCTCGCACAAAAATAGTAAGGAACTCTCAATTTCTATTAGCAATCGTAGATTGTGAAAATTTTTTTTAGGGTTTTATTAAAAATTTGTGGTGAGTTTCCAAAAATATAAAATTCAACTAGTTATTTCAAATTCATGCTAGAACTTGCAAATTTTATATGTTTAACTGTATTTTATAACAATTTATATGTAGGTAGGATACTTCAATGGGTTATTTCCATCAGATGAGTCTTGTGCACTGCTCGAACCCTGTTTTGATATAAATTTTGTATATTTTTAATATTATTAATAAAAATGAATTTCATAGTTGGAAATTATGATTTAACATTCAATGAACTCATATTGAGTTGATGAATATCAGAAAATGGATATTTTATTTGAGAGATTGAAAACTGTAAAAATTGAAAAAAGGGAAAATGGATATGAAACGGTAAAATGTCAGAGTCACACCCGAGGGGTGATGTCTGCATTTTATATTGTTGTGTTGTGTGTAGGTTGGTGAACGGATATCCAAGGATACTATTACTGATTGCATATTTATTTACTTTTTCCTAGCGCGATGCACTGTTTACTTTTTCGTTCAATTATTTATTTTAGACCGGATGACCATAGTTGCATGGTAGAAAACTAGATATCCATTCTCAATCTTGTATTATTAATTTCTCTTTTTTTTTCAGATGAAAATAATATATATGTAGCTAGTTTGTGAGTTATTAAAGAGTCTATGAATGCCTAAAGGGATAATGCGTCATATCATCCAGAGTGGTGTACTATCCTGGGATGTACGGTAGGGACCACCAAGCTCATAGGTGGTATGGGACGCGTATGAGAGTAGAGTCACAATTGGAATCCGGGTTTATTTCTCTCTATCTTTACCGGCGAACTTGTAATATAAAGATGGTCATATACGAATGGTTTGTATATTTGGGAATCATATGCACGCTTGATAGGCATAAATGAAGATAATTAGTCAGTGATCACTAACAATCTATAGTAGTCGAACATTCTGACACATCGAAAAAAGACCCATTACTTACGATCACGTCAAATGACCAGTCTGAGCCGGATAAATAGTCTCACAAGTGTGGTAAACAACGACCAGTCACAAAATCAGGAACTACTACTTTATTATTAAACATCATGTTCCGACTGGGAACGATCCAATCGTAAATCCCAACTCTCTAATTCTACTACTCCACCATTGTGTATTATGTATCTGTTGCCTTATTTTGATATATAAAATGAAAAGCAAGTTTAATGTTTTCATTTGATCAATTAGATTTGTATAAAAAGAGAATGTTATATTGAGTACTGCTGATCGATGTAATGTGAGTTTTAAAATATTTAGTTGCTCATCCCTGGCTATATGTACTAGTTAATCGTAGTTTCTTCTGTAAAATTTTGTATATTTTAAAATGATTCAGTATGTTAGAAGAGGTTATTGGCAGAAATTGTTTGCTTCCTTATTAAGTAACCATTGTTACTCACCTATTTCTTCTCCATTTTTTAGCTTCAAAGCCTGTAGTTGGCGAGGAGGGCGTAAAACCAACGAGTGGGGATCATCTAGTGGGTTAGATAGATAACTAGAGTTCGTTACCTAGTAAGTATTGGGGCTACACCCCCTAGTGGTGTCAGATCATCCAGGTAGTCATATGGATTTTGTCTTGAGTGCTAGGACTTTTGTTAAAGTGAGGAATGTTTGTATAATCATTTATTTTGATTATTTTTTCGCACTCTGATCTATCGTACGTTGTTAGATGTATACAGGCTTTCGCTAGTTATTATATTTTGTATGTATATACAGGATAATGTATATCGTTTATTAGGTGTAGGTTGAACGCCTTGGAATGCTAACATAAATAGAGGAGACCATGCTGAAATTTCAAGGTGCCACCTTGTGCCTCGAGATCTGACATGGGACTTTGTGTTAGCGTGTGGTGCGCTACAACATAGTTCATACAAGAATTCCCTTCTAAGGTCGGTTGGTGTGATTTAGAAAGAAAAAGCTATTAATTTTTTTTAGAAGTTGCGAGGGACTAACGAATGCTATCTTTTTCTTGGCAAGATAGGAAAATTATTCTACTAAAAAAAAGCCTCTTATGGTGAAATACTACTTGATTTGGTTAAGACTCTAGGAACTTGATGTCTTGATTACTCTGTCGAGTAAGGTATTTTTTTGATGATGAATGGCCTTCAATCTTGTTTGTGAAATCAAGTATGATTGATTTCTTTGTATTTAACATTGACTCGTTCAACGCTTTCAGAACTTCAAAAAATATCTTATTCTTTTGCGAGTAACAACCTTCTCTCTTAAATGAGCAGTATGATCGATCCTTTTTGTGGGTCTTAACATCTTTGTTAATGGTTTCAACTGCATCATTTTTTACTAATAAACTTTGACTTTGAAAATCACTCTTGACTTTATGTTTTGATCTATTTTGGTGCAATGTATTCTGATGAAAGGCAACATGATGTTTATAACTAACATATTCTCATAGATCCATGTGAGAATACTGTTGAATTTCTTGAGTAAGTTTATCATTTTCTCATATTCCCTTGATGATAAAATGAGGCAAGATCACTAGGATTAAAACTCTAATTGAGAAAAGATATTTTTAATTTTACGAAGGAGAACCAATTCAGACGACAAAATAGTACAAACTTATTATCAAGGAAATCTTAGTTTTTGTCTATAAAAAGACCTTAACTCTTTAGTTTTTAGGTTCTCTCTTCTATTTTACTTTCATCTCCTCTTTTAATATCTTCTTTCATCTTTTAGCTTTACGCTTTATTTTTATTTTTAGGGAGATTGATGAAATTATGTTAAACTAATTAGGTTTAATTCTAATATTTTTATTTTTGTATATGTTTTTAAAGGTTTTTAATAAATTTCTTTTCAACAACCTCGGATCCTAAGTATTTTTCAACTATTTATCTTTAACCACTATGCTCGGTGGATCTGTTACTATTGAAAAAAAAATTATATCAGATAATCACCATGATAGAGGATTATTGGGCAATAAAATATTTTAAGGGGAATAAATTTTAGCTAGTTAATTAGATTTAGTTCACAAGGATTTTAATGAAAAATATTTTGAGTTAAGACCCTTAGTTGAATTCTTGATTTTAGCTA
>NW_028237280.1:0-33369 GCF_017979445.1 Akebia trifoliata
TTTTCATCCATGAATTGGAAATCATAAAATTCACAAAATTGTAGACTTGTATCCTAAGATGTCCATGGCTTGATTCAAGACGAAAACTAAGAAACATCACAATAGGTTTTGGTGAATATCTGAGATACCCCTTTGTTTTCAAACTAATGATATGCCCTTGACCTCAGTCTTTTAAGATAAAAGAAATAAAAAGACCTAAAGGCCTCATCTTTAACCTCTTGCAAAAAAACCTTAAAACTTTTCTATAACAAAAATTTCATCTTTACAATTTTCACACAAAAACAAATCTATAGTTTAGATTTTGAAGGTTGAAGGAGAGACAATCCAAAACTTCTAAAAATCCCCAAAACAAAGAATTTGCTAAAACATAAAACAATCCAACATACCCATTATATAAAATTTCTAAAAATCCCAAAACTAAGAACATTCTTAAAGATAAAACAAGCCAACATGCCCTTTATACAAATTTCTGAAAAAACCCAAAACAAAGAACTTACTTAAAATATAAAACAAACCAACATATACCCATTATACAAAATTTCTGAAAATCCAAAAAAAAAAAAAAAATTTGCTTAAATAATACAAATCAAAAAGATTATTTTATACAAAAAAAAAAGTATAGAACTCATTTCAATGATATTAGATTATTACATACAACAAATAAGGTCAAGGAGTATGTCATCAGTTTGAAATCCATGTCAACTATAAATAGTGATATTTCCTTGTCAGCTTTATCTGATCTTCCAAGAGACAATTAAAAAGCACACTTGGAGATTGAAATCCATTTATCTCACCAAGTTAGATTGAATTTGATTAACATAAATTTTGTTTTGCTATAAAATCTTATTTGACACATTAAATAAACTACTGTAACATGTTAATCTTAAATTTTCTTATAACTTCTCATCAAAAGAAGCATCGAAGTAGCATCGCAAAGGCCCAAAAAAAATTCCTAAGCTTCCCTACAAGACCTAAGATGATTAGCTTTAGTACCTCCAGCACCACTGGATCATAAGTAGCTAAAACCAATGCTCCTTCCCAAATCAACCATAATCAACACTGAATTACTGATCTCATTAAAAAACAGGCTGACCAATAAAAACAAAAAAATATATATACTATAAGAAAGCAATCAACAATGCAAAGTGACTAATCAAGATTCTTGAAATTTCAATAAACAATGATAAAAACAGCACTCAAATGTGAACTATTGAAGATCATAATTCAACAAAATAGGAAATTTCTTGTGAGAGATTGAAAGAGCTTACAGTTGCAAAGCTTCGAGGACCTTATTGTAGTCTTCTTCTGTCCAAGGATTTGAGCTTAAATCTTCGATTTGACCTTCAGTCTCGATAAGGGAGATGAAAGAGAGATTGAGAAGATTAGGGTTTGAGAGAGATAAGGGAGAAAGAAAAATATAAAAATATCACAAAAAAATATCACATCTCTGAAATTAACCACATTTAGTATTTTAACTATAACTAGCAATGGACATTCGTAGTTATGCGATCTCTTTGTTAGTCCTTGACTTTCTTCAAGGAGTTGTGTTGGGTTTCCATAGTGAAGTTGATTGTAAACTAATAAATGTCTTTCGACTTCTTCAAATGTCCTAAACGCTTTAAAATAATTACCCCTATATACATTTGTATATTTATGACATTTTTCCCACGTTGTGTAAATCCGGGTCTACACTCAACAAAAACGACATAAAACTTTGTCATCCTAAATACTTGTAAAAATAGAATATTTCAAATAAATGACTAATCAAATAAATAAAATTGAAACTTAAATAAACAAAGAGCAAAATTCAAGTGGAGCATAAATGATAATAGCTATACTTATGCCTTACTTTCTACCTGTAAATCCCCATAAACATGTGCAGTTGTGTATCCAATAATATAAAAAAAAGATCTATGGTTCTAACACATGCCACATCAAGAGAGTAGTTTGAGTATGCCACGTGGGGGAGTCAGAAATCATTACTCTACATAAAATGAATGTGTTATTTAGTACGCCCTTAAGTTTTGGTGAAAATTATAGATTCCAACCCTCATCTTGAACTTGACATACCCCTGACTTCGATTTGTGAGCCAGTAAGATTGATATATGGGAAAAATATCAAAAGAAATAGGTTTAAATTAGTTACAACAAGCACTCATGAAATTTCACTTTCATTATAAGAGACGCACCGGGGTTTGTTAGGGATAGAGGGAAGAGAGCCCTAGCTAGAGTAGTTCCATAGGATTCAATTGAGATGGAAGAGAGTATAAATAGTGATTCATTTTACAGAATTGGAGTGGAAAAATCAAGGAGAAACACTCACCCATTTTAATATTAGCATTATTATGATCAAAGAGTTAGTAGAAAAGATATCAATATGTTCCTAGTTGTACATCAGGGCCTAGAAACTCCACACTCGAGACAATCCCCAAGAACATCTCATCTGTAATGAATATAAAAGGTGGTTGACCGAACCTCGAGAACCTAGAATAAATCTTGAAGATACCCCCAAAGACCAAAAGAGGGCATCCATTGGTTAACCTTGAGAACCTAGAAATATTCTAGAGAAGTGAAAGAGCAGGACGCCATCCTTGAACCTGAGAGTAGTGGTCATGAGTCGTGTGCAAAGCATCGACTACAAAAAGACCCAGTTGCACCTAAACCTTAGGTCTCATAACCATCCATTCACATTTTCTCTTAATGATGAATATTGAGATGGACAACAATTTTGGATTTTTGATCAACCACAATTATGAATAATTGGATGGTTACATGTGAGGGTAAAATTAAATGAATGTGTCAATTCCAACCCCTTTCTTTTTTTCTTAGCAATATTTTTCTCTACTTGATTTGTCCAACTCCCAACCAAGGCACTTTACATTCCATTATTTTTTCAAGAAATATGAGTTTTGGCTCGTTTCCCCATTTAAAGAGAACAAGATCAATTTTTTGCCACTTAATTTCACACAAAATAACCTAATTGTGTTCAAATTACAGATAGAATCAAAGCACTTGACTATAGTTGATCACGATCGACATCAAGTATCACATAATTCACATAGATTTTGACCTAAAATATATATCAAGATACAAAATAGGCAATCCTGGCCAAAGATGGAAGGACACCTAGCATCTAGGACATCTATACTCACAAGGGTACTCAACACCACCAACAAAATTTCAACAACTAGCCACAGGTTGAAAGAGCAGTAAGAGAAGATGGAAGGACACCCAGCATCTGGGACATCTATACTCACAAGGGTACTTAACACCACCAATAAAATACAGAGTAGGCAACCCTAACCAAATTGAAAAAGTTAAATTTCAACAACTACAATAAAAAAAACCCAATCGCTTTCCTCCATCAGTTATTTTCCTCAAATTGAAAAAAGAGGAAAAAAGGAACTTGAGAGTGCATGAAGAAGACGAGGGTTGAAAGAAAGAGAGACGACGATGGCTCCGAATCGATCGAACTAAGGGCTTGTAACTTCATAAAGAGAGACGGTGAACGCAAGAGTGCATGAAGAAGACGGGGGTTGAGAATGTGACGACGACAATGGCTCCGAATCGTTCGAACAGACGATGACGAGAATCGTTCGTTTCATTAGAACTTAACTTGAGAGAGATAGAGAGAGAGAGAGAGAGAGAGAGAGAGAGAAATAGAGAGAGGCGGCAATGGCATCGGGTCGTTTGAGCTGTAACTTGAGAGAGAGAGGGAGAAGGTTTCGTTTGAATTTCGAATAGGTTACAAAGAATTTCTATAACTTGGTTTAAAGTCTTAGAGAAGAAGAGAGTTTCGTTTAGGGATTTTTTAAATAATAATAAATTTGCATAGGGTTTTTTTTATAATTACAAAACTTTTTACTTTAAAACCGTAAGACACATCAACACCGTCGGATGTGACCAGATCTAACATACTCAAAAACTTGGAACAAAACTTGGTTTCGTTTAGGGCCTCTGAATTGCTCCCATATATATAATATAAAAAATCTTATATAATGATGAATTTCATTTATATATAATTTATAATATAAAAAAATTGTCTTACACATTTTATATATATATAGGGAAATGTTCAGCAACAAACATTTTGACAAACATTTTGGCAAAACATTTTTCAAAACATGGCTTAGAGGTTTTGGAATGGGCTGATTTTTGGTGAGGATGATCTCTAAGGTGAGGAGATCATCCTCACCAAAAATCAGCCCATTCCAAACCTCTAACCCATGTTTTGAAAAATGTTTTGCCAAAATGTTTGTCAAAATGTTTGTTGCTGAACGGGACCCATATATATATATATATATATATATATATATATATATATGGGAAATGTTCAACACCCTACACTTTACCCGCTTTACCAAACGTGTTTTGTCCTACATGGGTTAGAAGTTTTGGAATGGGCTGATTTTTGGTGAAGATGATCTCTTCGATTAGAAGATCCCTCCTCACCAAAAATCAACCCATTCCGAAATTTCTAATCCCATGTTTACAAGTTGAAAAATCGTGGACCGTCCATTTTTTGTAAACCATTTTTTATGGGGTTAGAAGTTTTGGGATGGGCTGAATTTTGGTGAGGATGATCTCCTCACCATAGAGATCAACCTCACCAAAAATCAGCCTTTTCCAAAACTTCTAACCCATGTAGGACAAAACACATTTGGTAAAGCGTAGGGTGGCGAACGGGACCCTATATATAATATAAAAAAAAGTTCTCTTCCACTTTTATTTATATATAATATAACTAGAAAGTAAAATATAACTATTTTGCATGGAATCAGATTGGATATTAACGACTCGGATGTATCAACGTCCGAATTCGTATATGAAGTCTATGCGAATACTTATAATATATCCAAATCCGAATTCGATATCCAAAATTTTGAATACGAATTCGAATTCTACAATTCGAAAAACCTACAAATAGTGAAAAAACACTCATAATTTGGAGAAAATATAGGGTTTTTAATGCAGAATTATGAATGAAAACAGATCGAAGTTCAAGACTATAAATTTTCAAAATTATCAGTGATAATTATCAAAATTTGGAAGAAAATAAAATAAAAATGATTGCTTGCCTGAGAGAGATAAGAGAGAAAAATGGTTATGTTGTCTTTGGTCTGTTCCGCGCTTGATGATCGTTTAATTTTGGGTGATTTGGATACTAGCCCTCAATGTTTTGATGAATATTTGAGATACCCCTCTATCTTTCTAAATTGATGGCATACACCCTTGACTCTGATTAATTTGGAAGACTTGTGAAAATGACATAAATACCTTATTCTTCAACCTCTATGATTTTTCCTTGAAAAATTTGTAATCCTCAAGCTCTTAAGTTGAAAGTAAAATATAAGTATTTTGCATATTATCAGATCGGACATTAACGACTCGGATGTATCAACATCCGAATTCGTATATGAAATCTATTCAAATACTTAGAATATATCCAAATCCGAATTTGATATCCAAAATTTCGAATACGAACTCAAATCTAATTTGAATTTTCAACTATCCATTGACAAGCCTACCAAGCACTACATGGTGCACACGAAATTTTCTCTCTAGTAACCAATCATTCTTACTCTTAAATACAAATGGCATCAGCCATTGGTTATCTTATCTATAAATTCCTAAACAGCAAATCTTTATGAAAAAATTACCAAAACGGTACAGTTTTGGAAAATATTTATCAAAACGGTACACTGTAGCAATCAATTCCGAAAATGGTAAATTTACCGTTTTCGGAATTAATTTATTTTACCAAAACGGTAAAAACAGTAATCCATTATTTTTTTCTTCCAAAAATACCCTTTTGTTACTTTAGACTGAAATTACCGTTTTATCCTCGTCTCTTTCATAAAAATTTCTGTAATTTCAGTTGAAAGGGTTTCCTTGTTCTGCAAGAAGTCCAAGACGAAGAGTGCCACCTCCCTCTCTCTCTCTCTCTCTCTCTCTCTCTCTCTCCGTTGGGGAGATCTTGAAAATATTGCAAGTTACCCTCTCTCTCTCTCTCTCTCTCTCTCTCTCTCTATCTCTTTCCGTTGTGAGAACGTGAGAAATTTGCAAGTTTCTCCGTATTTGTCTTTCTTTATTGTGGAGATTCTCCGTTGGGGAGATGTAGAAAATATTGCAAGTTTCTCTCTCTCTCTCTCTCTTTCCGTTGTGGAGAACGTGAGAAACTTGCAAGTTTCTCCATCTTTGTCTTTCTTTGTTGTGGAGATTGTTAAAATAATTTCGATTCAAGTCTCTTTCTATCTCTCTCCGTTGTGGAGATTTTGAGAAATTTGAATCGAAAGTGTTTGTGTATGTGTTTTGGAGTATTCGAATCCTAAACTTTCCATAATATTTTGTCCAAATTATTTTTTTGACTTTTTATTAATTATTGTCATTATTTGCATGTTGTTAAATCTCTTTCAATAAGAACCTTGGAAAAATTGAATACTTCAAGGTGACAATTTTTTTTTATTTTAATTTATAATTTTTTTTCTTTCTACCAATGGAATGCAAATTATTCATAGTAAAAGTTTATTATTGATGAATTTAATTACGTTTAGGGAAAAAAGATGTAGTCCTCATATCATTAAACCATGATATTTTCAGGATAATGAAAGGGCTGTAACAAGGTGCTTTTTGACATAAGATCAAAACTATTTTAGTCAATGTCAAAAGGTATTTTTTGACATAAGATCAGAACTATTTTATTCAATGTCAAAAGGCACCTTTTGACATTAGATCAGAACTATTTTAGTCAATATCAAAATAAGCCTTCTGACATTAGATCAGAATTATTTTACTCAATATCAGAAGGCTCCTTTTGACATTAGATCAAAATTATTTTAGTAAATGTCAGAAGGAGCCTTCTGACATTAGATTAGAACTATTATAGTTAATGTCAAAAGGCTTCTTTTGACATTAGATCAGAACTATTTTACTCAATGTCAGAAGGAGCCTTCTGACATTAGATCAGAACTATTTTAACCAATGTCAGGAGGAGCCTTCTGACATTAGATCAGAACTATTTTAGTCAATGACAGAAGGCTCCTTCCGACATTATATACAATACATAGAGAATCATTTTGATATAATTTATTTTTGTTATGAATTTAATGTCAGAAGGATCCTTCTGGCATTTGTCTAAATGTTTTTTTTATCTCACGTCAGAAGGTTCCTTCCGACATTATATACAATACATTCTGATATAATGTCAAAAGTATCATTCTGATATTATATTGTATTGTTTATGAAATTAATTAATTATTTTGAATGGGTCTACGTTAGGTCAATCGTATTGAAAATAGTTTTTCATCTACGTTGACATGGTATGTTATTCTCTTTTTATAACATTAAGCATATTTTTTTTACATTTTGAAAAATACGATGACATAGTAATATATATTTTGCAGGCACGTGTTGTGTGTAACGCGGAAAGATTTGCACAATTCTTCTCAAATTTAACATCTGAGCAGAAGACATGTTTAAATTCTACTTGTTTTGCTCCATTACTATCTATGCCACGCGTCCCAATGTATAACAATTTGATTTTTCTCCTCATAGAGAAATTTAATCCTAAAAATGGTTATTTTTCATTTGGAATTAAAGATATTTCTATTTCAGAAGGTGAGGTTGCATTGATATTAGCTTTGGGAGGTTTGTATAGTAGTGATGGAATCGGTTCTCTCTCAAAGAAAGACGAGCTTTGTGTACAATTATTTTGGAATAAGTACTTTGACATGCCAACAGAGATAACCTTAGATTCTTTTGAGACTGTACTTAATACAGTCTTAAAAAATAAAAATATTATTGAGTTTAAAAGAATATTTTTATTGTACATAGTTATTACATTTTTACTTCCTAAGGACAAACTGAAGATTAACAAAGAACTTTTAAGTATGGTATGGTGCGATGAGATCTTCAATAGAATCCCTTGGGACAGATTAGTACACAACCACCTTTTAAAGTCTTTATGCATCTGTGCGACGAAGTTTAAGGAAACTGGTAAACATGTACATTTCTATGGTTGTGCATTGGTGCTTCAGGTAGGTAAAGAAAAATTTGAGTTATTAGTTTAATCTTACTTCGAAGTACTAGTTTTATAAACTATTGATGTTTATTTAAGCACTCGTCCTGTATTCTTATGCACTTGTAGGTATGGGCATTCGAACATATACCGATAATAGCCCCCCGTATATTTGCCAATCATTTTCCAAGGTACCTGAAGTATCCTTATTATTTAAATGAGAAACGACAATTTTACGTCGATAAGTTTGTTAATTGCACGGTATGAATTATTGAACTACGATTTCAATAATATATATATATATATATATACCTCCCATCTAATACAAATTTTTTTATGCATGTATTATCTTTTTAACAGATTATCAATAAGTTGAAATTGACCGATTATGAACTTTGTGAAGCTGTTCTTGCTCTCCATTTTGTAAGGGTTATAAGAGAAAAGAGGAAAATGGTGTTCGGTCTAAAAGGAAAAACTTAGAGGAGGTTGATAAGTTGAAGAAGAAAATGACGGTGATGGAACAGAAGTTGAAAGATCATTCTAAAGTTATCCAAGAATTGAAAAAGGACATCAAATGTTTGAAGTCATATAATGAATCTGGCCCTAAGGTATTGTTTCTTTACTATATGTGATAAATCCACATAATAGGTTACATCCACTTAGAAATCATTATGAATGTTTATTTTAATATCAAACAGTACAACGTTAAATTCGATAAAGCCTCGGACTTTGCACCTTCGAAAATCAAGTCATCTCTCCATACCAACACCTCTATCGATCCTTCAGATATGCCTAAGGCATCGACCCCTACCAAGAGCTTAGACGATCCTTTAGGTATACCTAAGTCATTGCCTCCGACAATGGGCTCTAGTGTTCCTTTTGGTATACACAAGGCATCTCCCTCTACGAATACTTCCACAAATGAGTATCCACCTCACGAAGAAGAAATTGGAATCAATGCTAAAAAGACATCTGAAACAATGCCAATGAACCATTCACCTGAAATATCATTCTCTTCCTCCACAAAATACAAGGTACCTTGCATGAAAAATATTAAAATGTTCAATAAATATTTCATGTGAGTTGGTTTTTATGATCATTTTCTATTCTTCTTATTTAGCTATCTACTAAAGTTAATAACGGACGTAGTTCGCCTAATATTTTGAAAAGTAATTATCTCAATAATGAACAAAATTCAGAATTCAAATTCGACGCTGATAAGGTATGTATATACTTAATATTTAAAATTTTAATGTAGAAAAATCACTCACATTCGACTTCATGTTTTGTCTAATTTTTAGACTTATATGTTTTTTGTTTGGAAATTGTTATATATATAATAAACGCCTCTTCAATAATACCTGTCTAACTTTTATTTTTTATAGGCTGAATCCTCATCTCCTCTTATAAAACTAGAGTTTAAAGTCAACAACATTCTAGCTAGGGGGAATTCATCTGATTTTGATTAAAAGGTGTGTGGTCGTTTGTCTTACAATATCCCCTCTTGGGATTTATCCGGTATATTTATTATGTTGTAAGATTTTCAATCAATTTCTTTGATTTGAAATGTGTATCTATGCACATTTACAGTTTCTTATTGCATGTCGTTGAAATTGTTAGGATGAAATGAAATTTTTAATCCTCGTATCAATTGGTTTCTTTAGCGAATAAGATGTATAAATTTTGAAAAATATATTATTTGAAATGTTATATCATGGTCAATTTAAATACAATCAGTTCGTTATTCATACGTAATTGTTAACTTCTTATTTTAAAGGTGTGAAGTACCATACGAGTACGAGTAATTTATGCAATGTTGTCATTTGTTGTAGGAGGGTGAGTATTCCATGAATCCTGGGAAGCCTGGGTATTCCATGAACCCTGTGAAGTCTAAAAGAGATGTGAAACCTTCAGTATATTTGAAGCCATCCTATGCACCCTTAGATATACGAAAAAGAAGAAGATATGCAAAGAATTGAAGTGGGATGTATGCATGTTTTAGATTTCATTTTGATTATGTTTGTTCTAATATTATTATGAATGATATGTAATTATTTTACGTACTAATTTGTAGAGATGCGCTCGTAATTATTTTCATGATCCTAAGCGCCCCTTCACCAAAGAAGAATTAACGTTGATAAATCCATCACACACTGATATAAATTTGGAAGACGGGTATTGTATTCCGAGCGCATCTATTGATTCACTTAGGGGGGTTGGGTGGTTGGACGATTAGGTAACATTTTTCCATATTTTAATTTTAATTTTTTTGAGAATTCTAGAATGATTAAATATTTCTCTGACTTTGTTGCCACACAGATAATCAATGGATATTGCAAATTTTTTAAAAGGAGAGAGTTGCAACAACCAGATCATTTTCTCAAATGTCATTTCTTTATTCCAATATATTGTACGTCCAATTGACATAGACACATCATTTACATATCTTTAAGTTAGATGTATATATCTTTATAAAGCTTTTTTCATTAATCGGTGTAGATACTACTTAAGGAAGCTCAAGAAGATTACTCTGGCTGGTCAGTGGGTAAGGTCTTGTTGAATAATTTTGAGAGTGTGTTGGGCGAAAAATTTTAACTAAATAAAAACCTCAAAGCGTTTACCAGACCTGACTATCTTAAATATCATATAACATCTTGTGATAAGGTTTATTTTTTTCTTGTCTCGTGCCTCCGTATATTTATTTTGTTGTTAAATTACCTCTCATTCTCACATTGTTATTAATCACTAGGTATTTTTTCCCATTCACACACACCGCTCATTGGGCCGTTGCAATATTGGACATAAAAAATAAGAAATTAGAATTTTTGGATTCCCTCTCTAAGGACTGTATGTCAGTGTATAAAGTTGAAATTAAAGCATTGGTATGTATTGATAAGTTATTTAATAATTATTACGCTAATTTAGTAAGGAATTCCACAAGTATTTATCACATTATAATTTGTTAATGCGTAGAAAGAATTTTTCCCGATAGTACTCGAGCAGATGGGGTCAGCGAAGATTGACATCCCACATTGGCCTTGTTACTATCGTAAGAACATTCTCAAATAAACCAATACATGGGATTGTGGAATGTTTATTTTAAAATATATTGATTACGCAAGCCGCGAGTTGGAATTTAATTTCAATCAGGTACTACTATATCCCATTTATCTATTTTTAACTTAATTTGGAAACATTCAATTAATAAGATTGATGATTGTTTTACACATCACTCTTTGTAGGAAGATATGTCCTACTTCAGGTTGCGGACTATTGTTGAGGTGGTTATACAAATGGCATTACCTTAAAAGTTGTTTGTTCTTATTTTTGTTCATTACATTGTATCGACAATGTAATCGTGCATGAATTAAAGATTTGGAAGTCATAACCAATTGGGTGGTTGGGAAGATCGATGTTGGAAAATGCAAAGTTATGGTCTTTACGTTTAAGGTAGAAATCCTAATCTACGTTTATTGACCCTATTAAAATTATAGATTATACATAAAATTTCGTAAGGAGTTGTGTGGACAAAATTAAATAGTATAAGATAGTTGCATGGTGACACAATCAATGATGAGTTAAATGAAGTTTGGTAAGCAATATCTATTCTTTGAAACTATTAATTCACGTCCAATCAACCTTAAACATAGTATCCACCTTTTGAGACATGTGGATATTATGTATGTAGCAGTGTTAATCTGCATTTATTGACCCTAATAAATAAAGTGATAAATTGATTAATTTCTGTGCAGGGAGTTAGGTGGCCAAAAGAAAATATGGTGACATGAGCATTCATGAGGAATTAAATGTCATTTGGTAAGCATTAAATTGTAGACACCCCATTTTTGCATCCGCCTGATTAATCAACTCGTCAATCCGATCGCAATGATTCCCAATGATGGATGTGTATTCTATTGCTTTATTTTGTTACCAGATGTGTTTCAGAAATCTGGATGAGGTATCTCGAACTGACAAAACCTTAGAAACCATGCTACGCTAGGAAAATACGACCCTAGAAACATAGAAATCATCATCTTGCAAACCAAAAAGAAGCTTCAAGATAAAAATCACTAAAAATTGATCAAATTACCAAAATACCCCTAACCTCAAGACAACCCTAAAGCCTACGTTACGCTTAGGAAAACTCTCTCGAACACATAAAATAAAAAATTGGAACCAAATAAATCATTTCACCAATTTTAACAGAATTTGACAAAATTACGAAAATGCCCTCATAAAGTTCACAACCATTTCACATAAAAATTTTCATAAATGACACAAACCAACATTCTCATTGAATTCCTTACGAAAAACCGATTCTAAAACATCCTATAACATTAAAAACCGACTTAAAACGTGAAAAATCCTCTCTGGGGGCAAAATGGTAATTTCATAATTTTCATAATTAAAAAATTCAAAATTAATAAATAAAACATTAGATAATTAAAGTGAAACATTAATGAATTTAATTTAAAATTTTAAACCTAAAAAATCGATCAATCGGACTCTTAGGCAAAATTATTGAGGGTTCGTGGGATATTTCTTTAAGGACCCCTCCATTTGGGGGTCCAAAGAATTAAAGAAATAATGGAAGGGGGTTCTCCAAAAATTAAAAGTAAATCAAGCAAGACTAAAGTCAAGGTATTAAAGTCAATCAAGTGAGACTAAAGTCAAAATTAAAGTCAATTAAGCAAGACTGAAGTCAAAATATTAAAAGTCAATCGATTAAGACTAAAGTCAAAACATTAAAAGTCAATCAAATAAGACCAAAAGTCATAATAGACTTCTAATTAAATAATAACTCTATCTAATAGAGTTCTAACTTAAAAACAATTCTACCTAAAACAATTCTAATTAAAACACAATTCTACCTAAGACAATTTTAATTAAAACACAACTCTAATTGAAAGATCTCTAATTAAACACTAACTCTATCCAAATCAACCCTAAAAAACATCTATAAATAGAGGTGCTCACACTCTATTTTCGTATCAAATCATAAACCCTAAGAGAAGTAGGTCTAGAAGCTCCCCTAGCCCCCAATAAACCCTAGTTTTGGAGTCCCAACTCCTTACCTAACATCCCTCCTTCAATTTTAGTCTAGAAAACACTTAAAATCCCTCCAAAAATACCCCCAAATCCACAACAAACTTGAAGAGTTTAGATCTAAAAATAAGGAGATACCTCGATCTAGAAGATCCGAAGTCAAATCCGGAGACAGAACGAAGCAAGGGAGTACAGTACAAAGAGCTCTTTTTGTCAGATCTGAGGGAACAAAATCCTTGCTATCGGAAAGGTATGTAATTTTTTTATTTTTATCTAGGTTTTTAGCAATGTGATATATTTGGAAAGTTAGTAGAGACCGGCTTTGGCCGGGCGGGGTTGGTGCCTAACACCTTCCAACCCCGTAACATGATCCCCGAATTCAGATTTTTTGTGGTAGATTAGTTTTTTTTATCCATGTTAGAGTCAGTTTGGTTCCTAAACCACAATAACTAGGTGGCGACTCCCAAACCTCAAGAGTCAAAAGCGGATCCGCGCACCCCACGGATCGAGAGCGCTTTCAGTGGCGACTCCGCTGGGGACTATTGAGGATCAAACTTGAAAAACCCCAAGTATGGGAACATTGCCAAGATGACATAGTTTTTTTTTATTATTTAGTTGGATTTATTTTATTTATTTTTTCTGTTTATTTATTTTTTTGTCTTGATTGTAGATGATTTTGGGTATTGCATTTTTTTTTCCAATTAAGGATCCCTTTTTGATGACCCCTAAATAATGAAAGATTCAAATTGACCTATGAAAATGATGGAATGATGAAGGTTGGACAGAAATATTAAAACGTTTTTAGAGAATATTCTAGTGAGAATTAAGTCTGGGAGCCTCTTAATAAAACATAGATCTCATCGAGTAGATTAATTTAGAATCTGAATTCACTCAATTTCATTATCGGAAGCCTTAGATATCATCGATGCAAGTTCAATCTGTAAATCTGGAATTATTTCTGAATGAAAGTTGGGATAGCAATGTTAAACCTTTTTTAGAGAATATTCTAGTGAGAATTAAGTCTGGGAGCCTCTTAATAAAACATAGATCTCGTCGAGTAGATTAATTTAGAATCTGAGTTCACTCAATTTCGTTATCAGAAGCCTTAGATATCATCGATGCAAGTTCAATCTGTAAATCTGGAATTATTTTTGAATGAAAGTTGGGACAGCAATGTTAAAACGTTTTTACAGAACATTCTGGTGAGAACTAAGTCTGGCAACCTATTAATAAAATGTAGATCTCATCGAGCAGATTAATTTAGAACTTGAGTTCACTCGATTTCGTTATCGGGAGCCTTAGATATCATCGATACAAGTTCAGATTATATTTTCCTAATTCATAGAAAATCTGAATTTATCTAATGTTGGCACAATTAATGTTCTTGAGAGTGAGCTCATCTCAACCATTGTCATTCTATCATCAATGTAACACCTATTGGAATCTCGATTTATTTTGGATCACCCAAAAGTGATCATTGATTGGACCTTAAAAATTATAAAAATTATGCCTATTGCAATGTTTGTTTGATCATTATCATATGCCATATTTATTGATTAATTTACCATGATCTTGCTTGAAATACATGATTGATGTTGATCGTAATGTTAATGTGCTTATGTGATGAGAATAATGTGATCTTAATTGAATATTCATAGGATTTGAATGATTTTGGTTTTGATTAAATGTATGATTGGTTTGATTGGATCCATGGGCCCATTTGTTTGAAAAAGGTCCCGGGCACACCCCACCCTGTTTTGCACACACCACATGCACGTTTGCTGTTTTACTCACTTACACATCCCATTTAGCCAACGTGGCACTAGTGCGTGGCCCGATCTCTTTGGAGATGCGACGTCATTCATGAAAATCACAACTCCAGTCACGTACCTTAGGGTATATCAAACTGGGGAATCAATACCGTCTGATCAGGTGACTCTGAGAGATATATTGATGCACCCAAGCTGGAGCGACCTGAGCCTTTTACCTATTGTGAGCCACACAGTCACATGTCCCGATTGCCAATGTAGTACTAGTACGTGGTCGGTCCTCTCGTGGTATGCCAAACCATTTATGAAAGCTACAACTCTTGACTCGTACCCATAGGTATATAAAAGATAATCCAAGTATATCAATTGCACTTCTTGGTCAAAATCGGTGCCTAAGCAAGATCTTGCCCCGATGTACCCTACTGTACGAGGGGGATAGACTACGTCTATTCTAGACGAAAGGTATTTAAGTGGGTCCTTGCTCAGCATTGTGCGCCACCTCTCAACTGGAGATCAAACTGGCTGTTTTTGGCTTCAGAGAAGTGAGTTGAGATTTTAGATTTCACCTATACGGTATATCAAACCAAGTCACCACGTATCGAGAGATATATAGGTGTGCTTAGGCAAGGGTGGCTAGATAAAAATGCATTGCACGTAGTAAACCTAGAGTCTAAAAGCCTTCCTATAGGTCACGACCCGAACTGACTATGGGTGTTCCCGGGTTGCTTTATTCAATCCAACCAACAGGTAGGTGGGCAAACCAATCCAGAATAATCAAACAAAACCCACAACATCGGTCCGACCCAATCGATGAAATGTATTGATTAATTTGAACCACTTAAACCAGTTGACCCAATGGACAAATGGATCAAACTGATCAATACCAAATCAGTTGGATTAATTGGTTTCACTTTTAAAGATCCAAACCACTTTATCTAGAAAGATTCGATCTTAAGATCAAATTAATTTATCTGATCAAAGGTTCAATCCCAATCAGGGGTAGACCCGCATCTAACATTTCTCACTTTCTTGGTCACTATAGACTTATGGTGCATTTGGATTGGATTTTCCGTCAGACTTGGACTATTTTATGTCAAAACGTTAATCATGTGATTAAGAGTCAAACCTTTAGAGTCAATGGTTAACCTTGGTTTACTTCCAATCAGGTGATAATTGATCCTAAACGTTCTAAACCTCAATCTGTACCACTTTGGGTCCGTGAAAAGAGTCGTCTTTCTAGAGTACCATTGCCAAGTAGTCAGTCATTGCCACAAGAAGAAATGAGTACCATGGATGAAGCTGCGCTCCGTCAGATTTTAGAATCTTTTCAAGCCCAGATTATTGCCTCTGTCCAAACACAAATTGAATCCTTGAAAATTGAAAAGGGAAAAGATAAAGCTATAGAACCTCAAGATGTGTTTGACCTCGTTGAAAACCCAGAAGATGATCAGTTACACGTCGACCCTGTCCTAGCTCATCGAATAACTCAAGTTAAAACTGCTTTGAAGAACATCAAAGACCCTGATGATCTTACTTTTGGATTAGGGTCAATGACCTTGTTTCCCACGGTCCGTCTACCAGAAAAGTTCACAATGCCAGATATGGAGAAGTTTGACGGTATTGGATGCCCTAGGACCCTGACAGGTCCTGCACTACGCTGGTTAATGTCATTGGACTCATCTCGGGTAAGAACATGGCATGAATTGATGAAGGAGTTTATTAATCGGTACTCATTCAACACAGATATTGAACTTACAAGAAGAGACCTAGAAACTACTAAACAGAAACCCGGAGAAACTTTCACTGAGTTCATTGCTCGATGGAGAGCTAAAGCCGCTCAATTGTGGGATCGACCTCAAGAGAAGGAACAAGTCAAGATTATCCTCAGGAATCTCACTCCAAATTATGCCAAGTACTTGATGCCTCAGTACCTTCCTACTTTTCAATCCCTCCTTGAGGCTGGAAATCAAGTTGAGGATGCCTATTCCTCGGGACTTTTTGGTAACCCGTCTGAGTCAAAATCCAAACATTTCAAACCTAATGTCAATTCCTTACAAGTGGCCAACACCTCCTTCGCACTATCTCCACAAGCTACTCAGCCTTCACAAACTAAGCCTAGGAGACAGTTTGCCAATCTTGGAATGTCCCTTAGTGTTGCTTATCAAAAATTGATGAAAAGGGGATTGCTGGCACCTTTACAACCTAAGCCTTTACCTAATCCTCTTCCCCCAAACATGGATAATGGGCAATTCTATGAATTCCATCAGATGCCTGGTCATATTCTTGACAGGTGTATTACTCTCCGACATGCTATCCAAGACCTTATTGGGTAAGGAAAAGTCACCATACCCACTCCTACTACTCTCAATGTTAAGACTAACCCTTTGCCTACTTTTCAAAATCAACCCCCTCCTACTCTGAACCTAATATCAATATTCAAACCTGAATCAGTTGACCCAATTTCCTTCATTCACCCAATCGGTTTAAACAGTGCATTCGCTCCATGCCAGAATGAACTCAACTACCCTAAGGCAGTGACAGACTGAAGAATAGAGAAATTATTGAAGCAATAGGTTATCCCGCATATGACAAGAATATGAAGAGATAGTAAAAATAGACAAATTCAAGTCATCCATCAAAGATAACTGAAGTGGCATAGACTCTAGAATTGTGTCCCTCCATTCATAATGATGTCATAGTTTTTTTTAGCTTTAGTTGCGTCAGTTTTTGAATTCAGTTAGTCATCTTTATTTTTGGGTTTTAGTAAGGTTTGTCAGTCTATGTTCTTTTCAATTCCAATAAATAAAGAAGCTTTTGATTATCTTGTGTGCAATAATGATGTGAACATAAAATCTAAAATGAGAAATGACTTAAAGCTCACTAACTGAACTTAATAAACATTGGAATTAAAGAGTACACTCAAGAAGTGCAAATTGGTGATACATTATCCTCAAGAGAACATGAGAGAATAGTAAACTTACTTGAGAAATTCAACAATATTTCTTGTATGATCTCATAAGGATATATGGATGAATTACACAAAAACATAGATCAAGTCAAGAGTGATTTCAAAGTCAAAGATTATCGGTCAAAGATGATATAGCTGAAAGCATCAACAAAGATGCTAAGACTTACAAGTTGATCTACCATGTTTTTTACTCAAGTGAAGAAAGTTCTCATTCACAAAAGAATATGAGATTTCTTTTGAAGTTTGGAAATAGTTGAACGAGTCAATGTCAAATACAAAGAACTCAGTCTCACTCAACTCCGTAGAAGAAGACTGAAGATTACTCTTTCTCAGAAGAAGATTGAAGACTCATTCTAAAAAGAAGACCTTACTCGATAGAGCAATCAAGACATCAAGTTCCTAAAACCTTGGTCAAATCAAGTAGTATTTCACAAAAGGAGGCCTTCATTGGTCGAACAATTTTCCTGTCTTACCAAGAAAAAGATAACCGTCTTTAGCCCCTCGCAGCCTAAAAAAAAAAAAAAAATCAATAGCCTCTTCTTTCTAAACTATGCCGACCAACCTTGGGAGGGAATCTTATTATGAACTACGTTTTGACCTGATCCCAAAAAGAAAAAAAGAAATATTTGGGGTACGTAGGCAACCTGAGAAGTTACTTCAGGCCCGGTCATTAAAAGAAAAATGTATTCTCTTAAGAAAAGTGTCATCCAAAAGAAAAATCCCCTATTGAAATGTTCAAAAGAAAAGAATGCCAAACTAGGGGCATTAAAAAAAAATCAAAAGAATTGATAAAAAAAATGTCAAACTAGGGGCATTTAGAAAAAATCAAAATAATTAACAGAAAAGAGAGAATATCAAACTAGGGCATTTTGGGAAGTTGAGCCTTATATCTTTTCTTTCTAAACCATATCCTAAGTCCACCTATTAAGTCCTCCTGAATGCTAATTGACTCAGTTAAGGTCTAAGGAACCAAGAAGTTGTCAAGTTGGTTATTCAAAATCATCAAGAAAAAAGAGAAGCCCGCTAAGTCGAAAACCCGAAAAGGCGACTTAGGCAAAATTTAGGGTATAATCATAAAAAAAAAAGGCCTGCTAGGTTGAAAACCTGAAAATGCGACCTAGGCAAAAATCAAGGCATCATCAGAAAAAGAAAAACAAAGTCCGCTAGATTGAAAACCTGAAGAGGCGATCTAGGCAAAAATTAGGGCATCACCAATGGAAGGAAATATCCCATCAAGAAGAAAAATTCAGAAGGAAGCTGTTGTGCAGAAGCTAGAAAATGCAGAACCATTCAAGCCACAATATTCATTTTTCAACCAAGAGCTCACATCCGACGAAGACAATGTTGAAGTCAAAAAAATTAGAAGTCATTTTGAACATTGTAGGATCTTCAACAGTATGTTTACTTGTTCAAGTGTTTGCTACTGGAAGATGTAGAATCATCAACCACTTTGAAGAGAAAGATCTCCTATTCTAATATTTATCAAGATTTTTAAGTCCAGCTCAAGTATTTCTCAAAAATAATGATCAATTCTTTATTACACATATTATAATCTTAAGAATCTTAAATTTAAGAGAATTTTAGTTCTTTTATCTGTCATACATCAGAGTTCATATTTTTCAAGCGTAATCCATTCTATCAGTCTCGTAGTCAAGTTCCAATTAAAGCCAACCTTGAAACTAGGGGCATTTTTTATAGTCATTTAATTCCAAAGTTTTGTTCTTAATCACATGATAAAAATGAAAATCTTATTTAAAAGTCCGATGAAGTCAATGATAATTATGAATCCAAATACATGATAAGCTAATAAAGGCCTGATCTTTCAAACTTTGAGCTCGATTTTGAATCATGGAATCAATTAATAGGATTGTTTAAGTTCCTATAAACTAAGCCCGAGAAACGTGACTTAGTAAGTTCGAGTCTGAGAGATGAGACTCCAATTTTTTGAATCGTAGAATGAATAGGCTTTTTGAAGTGCCTACAAACCTAAGTTCGAGTCCGAGAAACGAAATTCCAACTTTTTGAATCATAGAATGAATAGGCTTTTTGAAGTGCCTACAAACCTAAGTTCGAGTCCGAGAAACGAGACTCCAACTTTTTGAATCATAGAATGAATAGGCTTTTTTAAGTGCCTATAAACCTAAGTTCGAGTCCGAGAAATGAGACTCCAACTTGTTGAATCATAGAATGAATAGGCTTTTTGAAGTGCCTACAAACCCAAGTTCGAGTCCGAGAAACGAGACTCCAACTTTTTGAATCATAGAATGAATAGGCTTTTTGAAGTGCCTACAAACCTAAGTTCGAGTCCGAGAAACGAGACTCCAATTTTTCAATCATAGAATGAATAGGTTTTTTGAAGTGCCTATAAACCTAAGTTCGAGTCAGAGAAACGAGACTCCAATTTTTAAATCATAGAATGAATAGGCTTTTTGAAGTGCCTACAAACCTAAGTTCGAGTCCGAGAAACGAGACTCCAACTTTTTGAATAATATATAGGCTTTTTGAAGTGCCAATAAACCTAAGTTCGAGTCCGAGAAATGAGACTCCAACGTTTTGAATCATAGGCTTTTTGAAGTGCCTGTTAACCTTAGTTCGAGTCCGAGAAACGAGACTCCAATTTTAATAGGATTGTTTAAGTTCCTGTAAACCTTAGCCAGAGTCTGAGAAACGAGACTCCAATTTTGTTTGAAATCATATTGAATTAATAGGATTGTTTAAGTTCCTTAGCCTGAGAAGCTTGGCTACAATAGGCTCGAGTCTAATAAATAAGACTCAAATTTTTTCGAACTCTAAAAAAAGAATTTCAAATAGGATTTAATGAAGTTCCTACTGAAAGCGCCCTCGATCCGCGGGGTGCGCGGATCCACTTTTGACCCTTGAGGTTTGGGAGTCGCCACCTAGTTATTACGGTCTAGGAACCAAATTGACCCTACAATGGATAAAAAGAACTAATCTACCATAGAAATCTGAATCCGGGGATCATGTTACGGGGTTGGAAGGTGTTAGGCACCAACCCCGCCCTGCCAATGCCGGTCTCTACTTATCCCAAATAGATCTACATTGCTAATGATAAACCTAGATTAAAAAAAAATAAAAAAAAATTTACCTTTGATCTGCAAAAGTGTTATTCCCTCAGATCTGGTGAGAATGGCTCCTTGTACCGTATTCCTTACTTCGTTCTATCTCCGGATCTGATTCCTGATCTCCGAGGTAAGGTATCTCCTTCTTGGATCTGAGTACTTCGAATTTGTTGTGGATTTTTGGGATGTTTTTGAGAGGTTTTTGGGTGTTTTTTAGGCTAAAATCGGAGTAGGGGTGTTAGGGAAGGAGTTGGGGCTCCAAAATTAGGGTTTTGGAGGGGTTGTGGGGGCTTCTTCACCTACTTTTCCTAGGGTTTTTTCTTTTATATGAAAATAGGGTGTGGAGGCTCTTATTTATAAAGTTTTTAGAAGCATTAGGGTTTGATTAGGATTTCTTTTAGGGTTTCAATTAGGGTTTTGACTTAGTCTTTAGGGTTTTAATTTAAGGTTTTGACTTTAGTCTTATGAGATTGATTTGATTAGTTTAAATTAGGGTTTTGATTTAGGGTTTTGACCTTGGTCTTATGAGATTGACTTGATTAGTTTAGATTAGGGTTTTGATTTAGGGTTTTGACCTTAGTCTTATGAGATTGACTCGATTAGTTTAGATTAGGGTTTTAATTTAAAGTTTTGACTTTAGTCTTATGAGATTGACTTTAATACTTGACTCTAGTCTTACTTAATTGACTTTAATTTTGACTTTAGTCTTATTTGATTAACTTTAATATCTTGACTTTAGTCTTGCTTGATTGACTTTAATTTTTTAGAGAACCCCCCTCTATTATATCTTTGATTCTTTGGACCCCCAAATGGAGGGGTCCTTAAAGAAATATCTTGCGAACCATCAACAATTTTTCTTGAAAGTCTGATTGATCACTTTTTTGGTTTAAATTTTATAATTAATTTTATTAATGTTTCACTTTACATTATTTAATGATTTATTTATTAATTTCAAAATTTTTAATTATTAAAATTGTGAAATTACCATTTTGCCCTCGGAGAGGATTTTTTATGTTTTAAATCGTTTTTCAATGTTCCAGGATGTTTTGGAATCAGTTTTTCGTAAGGAATTCAATGGTAATGTTGGTTTTTGTCATTTATGAAGTTTTTGTATGAAATGATCGTGAACTTTATGAGGGGTATTTTCGTAATTTTGTCAAATTTTGTGAAAATTGGCGAAGTGGTTTACTTGGTTTCGATTTGTTATTTTATGTGTTTGAGTGGATTTTCCTAAGCGTAATGCAGGCTCTAGGGTTGTTTTGATGTTAGGGTATTTTGGTAATTTAGTTATTTTATCGTGAAGCTTCTTTTTGGTTTGTAATGATGATTTCTATGTTTCTGGGGTCGTATTTTCCTAGTGTAGCGTGGTTTCTAAGTTTTGTTAGTTCGAGATACCTCATCTGGATTTCTGAAACATATCTGGTAACAAAATAAAGCATTGGAATAGACATCCATCATTGGGAATCTTTGCGATCGGGTTGACGACTTGATTAATCAGGCGGATGCAAAAATGGGGTGTCTACAGATGCCCCTCTTTGGTAGAGGGTTGAAGCAAACTAGATAGCAAATCTATTTTGGTAGATAGTGCGATATCCGAATGCCAAAGCTAGTGACAGTTCATTTTGCAGCCTGATTTAACAATTCGTCGGGGTATTTGGATCATTGAGCGTAAAACTCTCCCCGAACTAGAAATATGTCAGGTCCTTGAGCGCGAGCACTCACTGGCAGTGTCAGATCCTTGAATTTTTAAAAAATTCTCCTTGACTGATGTAACAACTGTGCAAGTGTGTGGCCTCAAAATCTGAGATAGATTTCAAAGAGTTTGAGCTGGAAATGAGTCAAATCTGAGCATGAAGTAACTATAAACTGAGCATAATTCCAAGAAAACCCTCGGCGGCATCTGAGCATAATTCCAAGAAAACCCTTGGCGGTATCTGAGCATAATTCCGAGAAAGCCCTCGGCGGCATCTGAGCATAATTCCAAGAAAACCCTGGCGGCATCTGAGCATAATTCCAAGAAAACCCTTGGCGGTATCTGAGCATAGTTCCGAGAAAACCCTTGGCGGCATCTGAGCATAATTCCAAGAAAACCCTTGGCGGCATCTGAGCATAGTTCCGAGAAAACCCTCGGCGGTATCTGAGCATAATTCCAAGAAAACCCTTGGCGGCATCTGAGCATAATTCCAAGAAAACCCTTGGCGACATCTGAGCATAGTTCCGAGAAAGCCCTCGGCGGCATCTGAGCATAATTCCAAGAAAACCCTTGGCGGCATCTGAGCATAATTCCAAGAAAACCCTCGGCGGCATCTGAGCATAATTCCAAGAAAACCCTTGGCGGCATCTGAGCATAAGAAAACCCTTGGCGGCATCTAAGCATAGTTCCGAGAAAACCCTTGGCGGTATCTGAGCATAATTCCGAGAAAACCCTCGACGGCATCTGAGCATAGTTCCGAGAAAACCCTCGGTGGCATCTGAGCATAATTCCAAGAAAACCCTTGGCGGCATCTGAGCATAGTTCCGAGAAAACCCTTGGCGGCATCTGAGCATAATTCCAAGAAAACCCTTGGCGGCATCTGAGCATAGTTCCAAGAAAACCTTGGCGGCATCTGAGCATAATTCCAAGAAAACCCTTGGCGGTATCTGAGCATAGTTCCGAGAAAACCCTCAGCGGCATCTGAGCATAATTCCAAGAAAACCCTTGGCGGCATCTGAGCATAGTTCCGAGAAAGCCCTCGGCGGCATCTGAGCATAATTCCAAGAAAACCCTTGGCGACATCTGAGCATAGTTCCGAGAAAACCCTTGGCGGCATCTGAGCATAGTTTCGAGAAAACCCTCGGCTGTATCTGAGCATAATTCCAAGAAAACCCTTGGTGGCATCTGAGCATAATTCCAAGAAAACCCTTGGCGGCATCTGAGCATAGTTTCGAGAAAACCCTCGGCGGTATCTGAGCATAATTCCAAAAAAACCCTTGGCGGCAACTGAGAAAAATCCAAGATAACCCTTGGCGGCAACTGAGCAAAATCCAAGATAACCCTTGGCGGAAATTGAGAAAAATCCAAGATAACCCTTGGCCGCATCTGAGCAAAATCCAAGATAACCCTTGGCGGAAACTGAGCAAAATCCAAGATGACCCTTGGCGGTATCTGAGCAAAATCGAAGATAACCCTTGGCAGCATCTGAGCAAAATCCAAGATAACCCTTGGCGGCATCTGAGCAAAATTGGCGAAGGAATGAAGGACTTTTGGGAAAGAATGAATGAATTTGGAAAAGACTGATCAGAGTGAATTGAATAAATCTGGAAGATACTGAATCTGGAAGAGAAATGATCGAATCCAAAAATGATTGGATCTAAGAATGAAAAAATACCATATTAATTGATCTCTGGGCATAGTCAAATGTGAGATCCGAAGTGCTTTTGTTTGAACCTCAAGGATTTATCCAAAAGTTTTATGAATTTAAAACCTGAGTTTGAATCTTAAGAGTTTTTTCGAAAAACTGCTATCAAGAGGGTAACCTTAAATTTGATGTTCTTATTATTTTTTTTAGGATTAACATTGCTCAAAAACAAAATGTCCCTAGTTTGACAATGGCATTGAAAATAATTGAACACATCATTAGAAAATGCCCCTGGTATAAGGAGGGAAATTACATATCTAGAAAAAAAAAAGAAAAAATGCCCCTTGTATGAAGGTTTGAAATATTTGATTACCACAAGCGCAATAAAGATCCAACTTTTAATTTTGATTAATTTTATTAAAGATTTTGAGTCAGGCTCAAGAGAACAAAATATTTCCTTTTGAGACTCATCATAGAATTCACCATTCTCTCCATTGGTTCACTTGGGGAAGTAAGAATTTTTAGATCGATCGTAGACAAGATACTTGTGGCTTCTGAATCTATGCCTGGTTTAAGCTGAGTATTGAACTTGATTATTCGGATTTCTGATGTTTCAGCTCGAACTGCTCTCAGCTTGGGATTTTCTTCTGTTTTTTTTTTTTTTTTTTTGTATTGCTCTAACTTTTGCCTAGATTGACTTTCCAGGTTTTCAATCTATCGAGCTTGCTCTAACTTTTGCCTAGATCGACTTTCCAGGTTTTCAATCTATCGAGCTTGCTCTAACTTTTGCCTAGATCGCCTCTTCAGGTTTTCGATCTAGAGAGCTTTTTCTTTTTTCTTGACTCTGATTGTTGCCAAAGTTGTCCTTTCAGATTTTCAACTTTGCGAGCTTGCCTTAATTTTTGCCTAAGTCGCCCTTTTTGGGTTTTCAACTTAATAGGCTTCATCATTTTTTTTTATCTTTTTCTTCTCCTCTAAAGTTCTAGAATTACTGTCTGATCATGCTTCGCTACCCTCCTTGACTTTTTCACACGGTACTTAGGAGGACTTTTATAGGTAGTCTTGGGACTAGGCATAAAAAGAAAGGATTTTGAGGCTCAAAAACCCAAATGCCCCTTGTGTGGCATTTCATTTAAAAAAATTTTCTTGAACTTTCTTCCCCATTTTGGATGATATTCTTTTTCTTTTGAATTTTTTTTCTTTTTAGATTTTTCCTTTGTCGGGGAATCTATATATATTTTTTATTTTGATGTGGTCGGGCCTGAAGTAACTTCTTAGGTTGCCTACGTACCCCAAATTTTTGGGATCAGACCAAAACGTAGTTCAGAATTTTCCCTCCCCTAGGTTAGGTGAACGGGCTGAGAAAGAAAAATGCATAATTTTTTTTTTTTTTGAAAATACTGCAAAATGGTTGAGAAAGCATATATTGAACTGGGTAATAGGAGAATTGATTCGGCCAAAGATGGCCTCCTTAAATGTAGTACCGCTTGATCTGGTCAAGGTTGGTTGGTTCTGGTAGTTCACCTCCATCATGATCTTGAAGTCTGACGACTTTTCCAGACAGTATTTCCTTAATGAATGAATTTTTCCAATTTAGACATTCTCCTATAATCGAGGAGGAGTGTTCAATTTTCTTTGAAGTCTGATAGTTAAATCTTTGACTTGTAAATGATGAGCTTTGACCTTCTTGTCAAATGCACGGGTGACTCTTCTTAGATAAGCTTGCACATGGTACAGGGCTTTAACTCGTTTTCTTCGATCAAGTTTAATTCTTCATACTGCAGATGAACCCAATCTGTTTCTAACAAATGATTTTCCAACAAGACCCTGAGAGATGAAATTTCTATTTCAACTGGCAAGACTGCTTCCATGCCATACACTAAGGAGTAGGGAGTAGCTCCAGTAGAGGATCGAATTAGAGTTCGATATGTCCACAGCGTGAATGATAATTTTTCTGACCAATCTCGATGTGATTGACTCATTTTCCTGATGATAGTCTTGATACTCTTACTAACTGCTTCAACCGTTCCATTGATCTGAAGATGGTAGGGGGATGATTTGTGATTCCGGATCTTCAACTTTGAACACGGAGTAATGATTTATGCTTTGAAGTACGATCCATTATCAGATATCAGTTCAAAAGGTATCCCCGTATCGATTGATAATATGTGATTTGCAACTTAAGATGTAGTGAGGATAGCACTGATACATTTTATAATATCTTCTTTGATTCCATTGATATAGACGAGTAACTATTTCATGTTGAATAACACCCAAGCTTGCACTTAACATATCCTCATAGGCCCATCCGAACAAGTCTTTTGAAATTTCTGAGAAAATTCATTATCCCCTTGTGTTCCTCTAGAGATAAGATGGTTTCTATTTGAATCTCTTTAGGAATTTATTTTTCTTCCGAGGTCAATGACCTTTGTTTTCTTGAGCCCGACTCTTATCTTTTTGCTCAGGAGGGGGTTCCTTATTAGAGGAATTTCTCTTTGAAGCCAGTTATTAGTTAACTCGATAATGCGCTCGAGGTATTCAAAAATTTCCTTTATCCAATCAAATTCAGAAGGGACGATAAATACCTCTATAGACTCGACGAAATAACTTGACTCAATAAGAAAGAGTAGACTCAATCTAAGGAGGACATGACCTTGCTAGGAAAAAGGACTCGAGTTAACCCAAATGACTCATGAAAACTCAAGACTACCCAAAACGGGCTTGATGAGAACTGAGACATTGCTTACAACCGGTAGGATTGAAGCACTATGATTTTCAAAGAACAACTGGATGATATGGAGAAATTTTGAGGTCATTTCTGACTGTTGACTTGATATTGACGTTTACTCTAACTGACCGGATTTACAACCCTAGCTAGACGATAGACGATTGAGCTTAGATACAATGATAACCCTTAACCTCTTTGAAGGTGAATTTAACCAATTTCAGTGTCACCCCCTTGATAACATTTTAAATGAATCCTGAGATTTTATTGAATTCTGTGCACCAATCCATTAAAAAGTTCATCCATTTAATAATTATTCAGAAGAAAAATAATTTTACTGCACTCTTGAAAAATATTGACAAATAATGTTTTCATTGAATAACAACTTCAAACATATTTCAATAATTTTTCATGCAAATATATATCTTTTGTAAATCATTTTTCCTTCATTTTCTTTTCTTTTGGAAAACATTTTCTTCTGAAAAATAATTTTTATTTAGAAAATATTTTCTCTTGGAAAATCTTGTTCTTATGGAAAACATTTTCTAGAAAACACTTTTTTCTTAGAAAACATTATAACACTTTTTTTGGAAAACACTTATTTTGGAAAATACTTTTTCTAGAAAACTTTCCCTTCGTAAACCATTTTTCTTCTTTGAAAATTTGATTTCTATTTCGATTTAAATGGCCCGGTCCATCAGGATTGTTGGATCGAGTTGGGTTGGGTCATTTGCAAGAGATGGATTTTTTATTGGGTCGGTGCACTCATTTTGATTTTCAAAAATAACATTTTTTATCCTTGAGGACAATCATACACTCTGATCTCATCATTCACATACACCATTTCATCATTCACATGCATTCTGATCTCATCATTCACATACATTCACATACATTCATTAATCACATGTATTCATTCAATAAACAACCTGTGAACACCCACGATAAGTTCGAGTCGTGACCTATTGGGAAGGTTTCTAAACTCTAAGCTTACTACGTGCAATGCATTTTTATCTGGCCACCCTTGCCCAAGCACACCTATATACCTTTCGATACGTGGTGACTTGGTTTGATATACCGTATAGGTGATAATCTAAAACCTCAATTCACTTCTCTGAAGCCAAAAACAACCAGTTTGATCTCCAGTTGAGAGGTGGCGCACAATGCTGAGCAAGGGCCCACTTAAATACCTCTCGTCTAGGATAGACGTAGTCTATCCCCCTCGTACAGTAGGGTACAGCGGGGCAAGATCTGCTTAGGCACCGATTTTGACCAAGAAGTGCAATTGATATACTTAGATTATCTTTTATACCTACGGGTACGAGTCAAGGGTTGTAGCTTTCATAAATAGTTTGGCATCCCACGAGGGGACCGACCACGTACTAGTACTACGTTGGCAATCGGGACATGTGACTGTGTGGCTTACAAATAGGTCAAAGGCTCAGGTCACTCCAGCTTGGGTGCATCAATATATCTCTCAGAATCACCTGATCAGACGGTATTGATGCCCCCAGTTTGATATACCTTAAGGTACGTGACTGGAGTTGTGGGTTTCATGAATGACGTCGCATCTCCGAAGAGACCGGGTCACGGACTAGTGCCATGTTGGCTAAATGGGACGTGTAAGTGCTCAAAATAGTAAACGTGCATGTGGTGTGTGTAAAACAGGGTGGGGTGTGCCCGGGGCCTTTTTCAAACACGTGGGCCCATGGATCCAATCAAACCAATCATTATAAAATGAATTACATGAACATTTAATCGAAATAAAACACTATCCCAATCACATGAATATTTAATTGAGATCAACACTATTTGAATCACAGGATTGAAAATGAACATATCAAGCATATATCCATGTTAAAAGTAAACATTTAATCCGGCACATTTCTTTATGTGTTTCAATCAAGGGTCATTTGGGTGACCCTAAATAAATTGAGATTTAAGAAAATATCGAATTAAAGATAGAGTGGTAATTGTTGGAACACATGATGGTTTTACCAGAATCAACCAATTGATTTTACTATTTTTTTTTTGTTTTTTTTATTTTTTTGTTTAAAAAAAAAAAATTAAAACAAAAGAAAATAAAGAAAAACCCCATTTAAAACGGCCAAAATCCGATGTTTTTATTAAAGAGAGAGGAAAAAAATGAACACACTTCAAATCGATTTTCACATGGAAATTCTTTAATTAAAAATCAAGGATTGGTGTAGAGAAACCAATTTTAAAATTTTGATTGTAAAAATCCCCATTTTTATTTTGATGTTCGATCGAACACGTGTTCTAATTAGTGCCCATGATGGAATAAAGATTCCACGTGTTCAATAGGATTTGGAGTGCATATCAATAATTCCGTGAAAAATATTCTTGATAATCTCATTGGAATCGAATTCGAGTAGATAAAACAGAAAATTACCATTAATGGGAGACTGTAAAAGCATCTCCAAAATTTTAATTATGTTATCTACAAATGCATTATGATCGGATCGTTCAATTGTCAAACACATCCTTTCTTTATGAAGTTCAAAACCCGCTCAACCAAAGAAATTTCAGTTGTAGAAATCCTAGGAACATCAACAATCATTCCAAGAATATCTAACCAATTTGGGGAAGACAGATTCCTAAAAAAAAAACAAACCGATACCTCGATCACTAATTTCAAATCGAACGATCCTACAACTTTCATGATCTAATCGAATAAACCACACAAATCAGTCCATAAAATAGAGATTATTCAATCCTCTCCACCGTTCCAACACAAAGAAATCGGCTTATTTTCGTTAAAAAAATTGGATTTCAAACCGAACAAAAACAGAAATTTTCGGTCAAAGATTCAACTGGTTTCAAAGTGAACTAACAGTTCTACACTTTGAATCACTCAAAACCGACGATCCCAAACACGAGCTATGAACCGATTGGACTGAGATTTCAGCCGATCAAACAGAGAGACCAGTAGGGTCTACTGTTGAAGACGACGAACTGGTTGGTTTGGTTGAAAATGATGAACCCGAGATCAATTTCTGATATGGTTCCGTTGCGAACGATGAACACAAAATCAGTTTCTAATTGGATTCGATTGAAAAATAATGAACAAAATATTAGTTCTGATTTGGTTCGATTGAAACTTCAATTGATGAACACAAGATCAGTTCTGATTTGGTTCGATTGAAAACGATGAACATAATATCAGTTCTGATTTGGTTCGATTGAAAAAAATGAACATAATATCAGTCCCGATTTGGTTCGATTGAAAACTTCGATTGATGAACACCAGATCAGTTTGGTTCGATTGAAAACTGATGAACATAATATCGGTTCTGTGCATGGAGTTTTGAATTGATTTAAATCATTTTTAATCGATTAAACAGAGAGACCGAATCATTTCTTGTTGAAGACGATGGACCACGGATCGGTTTTTGATTTGGTTCGGTGACCCCCAGTTATTTAAGAAGATGATGTAGGTAAAAATCCGATTTTTTCGTTGATTTTTCTGGTTTCAAACGGTTGGACAGAGAAACCACATCGGCATCTATATGAACCAGCGTTTTCTCTTGGAGAAGATGATGTGGGGGGAGCAAAAGTTAGATTTTACTTATCACACACCACCCACAAAAGCACTTCGTTGCTGTTAATGGGTGTGCAAAAAAAAATTGAAAAAAAACTCGGGGCACCCCACCAATTCCAGCATCTTGTTGTTAACAAAACCCAAAAAAAAAAACTTTTTTTTTTTTTTTTAATTTTCTTCATTGCTGCCAAGGGGCAGCACGCCTAATCAAAGGGAAACCACCTGTTTTGCTCTTTTCTTTTTGAAAAATTAAAAATAAAAAGCTAAAAATTAAATAAAAAATAAAAAATGTTGTTGAGGAATACATCGCACATCGGCCATCACATAAAAAACATTGACGTTCCAAACAACAATTATTTTTATGAATTTTTTTTTTTTAGTCGAAATATAATTACATGTGTAAAAAAAATCATGGTCCAAAAACCATTATCTCATCCTCAATAAGACCATTCCTTTGAAATCTCGCATTATTTAAGGTCATTCCGAATGACTTTTGATTGAATCATAAAAAAATGATATACCGGATTAGGATATTCAAAATTGAATCACGTGATCTATAATTAAGCCAAAAGAATAAAGAAAAACATAAATAACTGAAACACAATAAACAAATAATCAACTAACTAAAAATCAAATAAAAAAGGTCCTACTAGCGACGTATCCCATACTCGGGGTTTTTCAAGTTTGATCCTCAATGTCCCCAGTGGAGTCGCACTGAAACGCCCTCGATCCGCGGGGTGCGCGGATCCGCTTTTGACCCTTGAGGTTTGGGAGTCGCCACCTAGTTATTACGGTCTAGGAACCAAATTGACCCTACAATGGATAAAAAGAACTAATCTACCATAGAAATCTGAATCCGGGGATCATGTTACGGGGTTGGAAGGTGTTAGGCACCAACCCCGCCCGGCCAATGCCGGTCTCTACTTATCCCAAATAGATCTACATTGCTAATGATAAACCTAGATTAAAAAAAAATAAAAAAAAATTTACCTTTGATCTGCAAAAGTGTTATTCCCTCAGATCTGGTGAGAATGGCTCCTTGTACCGTATTCCTTACTTCGTTCTATCTCCGGATCTGATTCCTGCTCTCGAGGTAAGGTATCTCCTTCTGATCTGGGTACTTCGAATTTTTGTTGTGGATTTTTGGGATGTTTTTGAGAGTTTTTTGGGTATTTTTTAGGCTCAAAAAGTCGGAGTAGGGGTGTTAGGGAAGGGAGTGGGGCTCCAAAATTAGGGTTTTGGAGGGGTTGTGGGGGCTTCTTCACCTACTTTTCCTAGGATTTTTTCTTTTATATGAAAATAGGGTGTGGAGGCTCTTATTTATAAAGTTTTTAGAAGCATTAGGTTTGAATAGGATTTCTTTTAGGATTTCAATTAGGGTTTTGACTTAGTCTTTAGGGTTTTAATTTAAGGTTTTGACTTTAGTCTTATGAGATGAGATTTGATTAGTTTAAATTAGGGTTTTGATTTAGGGTTTTGACCTTGGTCTTATGAGATTGACTTGATTAGTTTAGATTAGGGTTTTGATTTAGGGTTTTGACCTTAGTCTTATGAGATTGACTCGATTAGTTTAGGTTAGGGTTTTAATTTAAAGTTTTGACTTTAGTCTTATGAGATTGACTTTAATACTTGACTCTAGTCTTACTTAATTGACTTTAATTTTGACTTTAGTCTTATTTGATTAACTTTAATATCTTGACTTTAGTCTTGCTTGATTGACTTTAATTTTTTAGAGAACCCCCCTCTATTATATCTTTGATTCTTTGGACCCCCAAATGGAGGGGTCCTTAAAGAAATATCTTGCGAACCATCAACAATTTTTCTTGAAGTCTGATTGATCAATTTTTTAGTTTAAATTTTATAATTAATTTTATTAATGTTTCACTTTACATTATTTAATGATTTATTTATTAATTTCGAAATTTTTAATTATTAAAATTGTGAAATTATCATTTTGCCCTCGAAGAGGATTTTTTACGTTTTAAGTCGTTTTTCAATGTTCCAGGATGTTTTGGAATCAGTTTTTCGTAAGGAATTCAATGGTAATGTTGGTTTTTGTCATTTATGAAGTTTTTTGTATGAAATGATCGTGAACTTTATGAGGGGTATTTTTGTAATTTTGTCAAATTTTGTGAAAATTGGCTAAGTGGTTTACTTGGTTTCGATTTGTTATTTTATGTGTTTGAGTGGATTTTCCTAAGCGTAATGCAGGCTCTAGGGTTGTTTTGATGTTATGGGTATTTTGGTAATTTAGTGATTTTTATCGTGAAGCTTCTTTTTGGTTTGTAAGATGATGATTTCTATGTTTCTGGGGTCGTATTTTCCTAGTGTAGCGTGGTTTCTAAGTTTTGTTAGTTCGAGATACCTCATCTGGATTTCTGAAACATATCTGGTAACAAAATAAAGCATTGGAATAGACATCCATCATTGGGAATCTTTGCGATCGGGTTGACGACTTGATTAATCAGGCGGATGCAAAAATGGGGTGTCTACACCTACAATGTTATGACTCCAATTACTTTATTGTTCAACCTTGCCATGATTGCTTTCGTTGCATAAGCACATTTCAATTTTGAATCATTATTGTCAGTGAGAGAAGATCTCTGGGACCTGACACATTTTTAATCTGTTTCACATAGTACACACACTCACACTTGCACCTTTTAGTCAATGAGAATTCTTTAAAATTCAAGGATCTGACACTGTCAGTGAAAGCTCACGCTTGAGGACCTGACAACATTTTTGTTCGGGGAGAGTTTTACGCTCAAGGATCCGAACGCCCTGACGAATTGCTAAATCAGGCTACAAAATAAACTGTCACTAGCTTTGGCATTCAGATATCGCACTATCTACCAAATAGATTT